>NW_020200616.1:50099-51530 GCF_001531365.2 Cynara cardunculus var. scolymus
CACATTACCTATGTTTTCTTGTCTAATCATGTGGAATTTGGACCACCGCTGAATTAGTACATCTACGAACTGTGGGACCTAAGTAAGTGTACGGGATACTTATGGTCGTTCATAAAATAATGGGGCAAGTTGGTCAGGTAAGGCTCAGTAGCGTCTCAAGTTTTTATATCGTGGAAGATTTACATTTATTAAGTGCAAAAGATTTGCATAAGTTTGCAAATATTTGGTTTATGCATTAAAATGTTTTATGCATGTGAAAACCCGTGAGCTCACCAACTCTTTGTAGTTGACTCGATTTATGTTCCATGCTTTTCAGGTAACAAGTAAGAAGTGAAGTATTTTGGGAGCATACTTGTGGAAAAACTGATTAAGTTCGCAATGGAAGCTTTTGTAAAAGAAGTATTTGTCAAAAATTTGGTTATGATGTTAAACTCTTTTTATTTTGAAAAATTGAAAAGTGTTATTTATTAATTGTTGTTTTGACTCGTTTGCCTGTTACATCTCGTGTTTCCTCTTTAGTAGGGTGTGACAGATTTGGTATAAAAGCTTCAGTTATAGAGAACGCTGGTTTTCCATAAAAATCATCGACTATAACCAAAAAATTTCAAAATGGAATTTTCAAGTAATCTGGAATCATATGATTTTTAAAGCGGGTTACATTATTATATGTCGATTAAACAAAGCCTGATCACCTGTGTTTAACTTACATATAATAAGAATAACTTAATCGGTTGTACAAGAGATATGCTCCCTTAAAGAAATTGTTATGAAAAGCTTGATTTTATGTGTTATACTCACTATGAATATCCATTGCCCTAGAAGGACCAGAGACGATGGGTAGAAAAACCCTTATTTTGTTAAGTGTCCATGTGGGAACAGAAGCTTTGGTTAGAAGGACCAGAGGCAATGGGATAGAAATTTCATAAAATTTCTAAGTGATTAAGTGGCATCAGAAGCTCTGATTAGATGGACCAGAGGCAATGGGATAGAAATTCTATATAATTTCTAAGTGTTTAAGTGGCATCAAAAGCTCTGGTTAGAAGGACCAGAGGCAATGGGATAGAAATCCCATAAAGCTATAAAGTGTGTATGTGGTACTAGAAGCTCTGGTTAGAAGGACCAGAGGCAAAGGAATAGAAACACCTTAAATTTGTTTGAGTTCATGGATGCACCAGAAGCATTGATGAGAAGGAAACCAAAGATCGATGGATAGGTTACTTAGTGCTTTTCTAAGTATGAAGTGGAACCAGAGGTTCTGGTCTTGTAACCAGAAGCTCTGGTAAGTGCATTATGAGGAACTAGAGGATCGATGGACGAAAATTCCATAATAATTCTAAGTATGGATGTTGAACCAGCGGTTGATAAAATTAGAATTCCATTGGTTTGCAAGAGAACCGATGGATGAGAAATCCTTTCCTAAGGATTTTAGTT
>NW_020200616.1:52995-57662 GCF_001531365.2 Cynara cardunculus var. scolymus
GCAAACCAGAGGCCGAGAAACAGCTAACCAGCTTTGTTGGGAAGAATTTAAGAAATTGCTAAAGGATGAATAATGCCCAAGAAGCGAACTTCAGAAGTTAGAAATGGAGTTATGGAATCATGAAATGAAAGGAGAAAATATAGCTGCTTATACAGCTCGATTCCATGAGTTGGTGGATTTAGTACCTCATTTAGTGACACCGGAGGAAGTCCGCATCGAGAGGTATATTTGGGGATTGTCCCTAGAGATTAGAGGAAACATTACCTCGGCAAATCCAAAGACTCTTCAGAAGGCAATAGACATTGCCACCAAACTCACGAATAATGCGATTCGGTCAGGAGAATTTGCCAAGGAAAAAGAAAGATGGAGGAGCAAGGGAATCAAAGGTCTGGGGGAAAGTATGACAAGAATAGGAGAGCGATAGGAAATTTTGGGGCACAAACTCAGACGGTAACTCAAGGAGGCACGACCAAGTGTAATAGATGCAAATATCCACATAGGGGGAATTGCATCATCTATCAAAGATGCCACCTAGGGGGTCATACAGCAAAGGACTGCCGAAGGCGATTATGCTTCGATTGTGGGAGCCCAGAACATATGCGGAATGTATGCCCAAGAAGGAAACAAGGAGCAAATGCAAGTCAAGCCCGCGCAACCAGTCAAGGAAACCCAGAAGGTCAGGCACGGGGCAGAGCGTTTGAGATCGGAGCCAAAGAAGCTAGATGTGATCCTAATGTGGTTTCAGGTATGTTTCTTCTGAATTATGAATTTGCATCAGTTTTATTTGATTCAGGGGCAGATAGGAGTTTTGTATCACTAGATTTTGAGCCTAAGATTAACTTAAGGCCCCAAAGGTTGGAAGAAGCTTACGTAATTGAGTTAAAGACATAATTAAGGATTGCATAATTAAGGATTGCACTCTAAGTTTAGCCAATAAGAATTTCAGCATAGACCTTATACCGATTGAATTAGAAAGTTTTGACATAGTTATCGGCATGGATTGGCTATCCAAAAATCAAGCTGAGATTGTCTGCTCAGAGAAGACTATCCGGATTCCTCAAGATGGAAATGTCCCAATTGTGATTCAAGGAGACAAGTCAGAACAAAAAATTAAGATAATATCCTGTATGAAGATGCGAAGGTACTTGAAGAAGAATTGCGCTGCATTTCTGGCACATGTGATTGATGGGAAGATTAAGGACAAAAGTATTGAGAATTTCCCTGTAGTTCGGGAGTTTTCTAACGTATTTCCTGAGAATTCACCAGGACTACCCCCGCAAAGACAAGTCGAATTCGGTATCAACTTAATTCCTGGAGCTGCCCTAGTGGCAAAGGCACCATATCGCTTGACACCATCGAAGATGCAAGAAATGTCCAATCAACTCCAGGAGTTATTAGATAGGGGATTTATAAGACCAAGCTTCTCACCATGGGGTGCACCGGTTTTTGTTCGTTAAAAAGAAAGATGGGTCAATGCGAATGTGCATTGATTATATGGAACTTAATAAATTGACCATCAAGAACAGATTAAACCGTCAAGGGCACGAGCCATGGGAATGTTGGTTCAAACCAACCTAAAAACGCAAATTCTTGAAGCACAAGAAGAGGCATTGAAATCGGAGAATCTGAAGAACGAAACCTTGCACCACTTAGAAAAGGAATTCGAAATTCGAGAAGATGGGGTGCGTTACTTCAGAAATAGAGTTTGGATACCAAGGAACGACAGTCTCCGGTCAACAATCCTGGAGGAAGCACATCGCTTTAGATACTCTATTCACCCAGGATCCAATAAGATGTACAAAGGGCTAAGAGACTATTACTGGTGGCCAGGAATGAAAGAGGACGTTGCCTTGTACGTAAGTCGATGTTTAACCTGCACAAGGGTAAAAGCTGAACATCAGAAACCATCTGGTCTTCTTCAGCAACCAGAGATTCCCCAATGGAAGTGGGATCAGATATCCATGGATTTTGTTACAAATTTACCTAGAACCAGGAGAGGATATGACTCAATATGGGTCATAGTGGATCGACTTACGAAATCCGCACACTTTTTACCTATTCGAGAAGACTTTAGTACAAAAAGGCTTGCGCAGTTATATATCAATGAAATCGTAACGCGGCATGGAGTACCTATTTCCATCATATCAGACAGAGATAGTCGTTTTACTTCGCGATTATGGCAATCAGTTCAAAAGGCACTAGGCACAAGGCTGGACTTGAGCACTTCCTATCATCCTCAGACGGATGGGCAAACAGAAAGGACAATCCAAACGCTAGAGGATATATTACGAGCCTGTGTTAAAGGATACTCATCTGCCATTGGTTGAGTTCTCCTACAACAATGGATATCACACCAGTATCCAGTGCGCACCATATGAAGCCTTGTATGGACGTAAGTGTAGATCCCCACTCAACTGGTTGGAAATTGGTGACAGACAGCTAACTTGGCCTGACATTATCCAGGAGACAACCGACAAAATCTCAATCATCCAAGAAAGGCTTAAAGTTGCGAGAGATCGTCAGAAGAGCTACGCTGATAACCGAAGGAAACCATTGGAATTTCAAGTGGGTGATAAAGTCCTTTTAAAGGTATCTCCCTGGAAAGGGATTGTACGCTTCGGAAAGAAAGGAAAGCTTAGCCCAAGGTATGTGGGTCCATTTGAAATACTTGAAAGAGTAGGACCGGTTGCATACAAACTAAGTTTACCTCCAGAGCTGAGTGTCATCCATGATACATTTCATGTATCAAACCTTAAGAGGTGTTTAACCGACGAAACATTGGTTCTACCTCTGGCAGACATTCAAATTAATGAACGGTTACGTTTCACTAAAGAACCGATTTAAATCCTCGACCATAAAGACAAGCAATTGAGGTGTGCCAAGATCCCAATTGTAAAAGTGCGTTGGACTTCGAGGCATGGACCAGAGTTCACGTGGGAAAGAGAAGATTTCATGAAAAACAAATATCTCCATTTGTTCGCAAGCAAGTCATGATCTGAGGTTGACGAATAAATTTTGAGACGAAATTTTTCTGACATGGGGAGACTGTGACATTCTATCATTTCGGAGTTTCAGGTTAGCATTTTATTATAGATCCAAAACTTAGAAATTATATTTCTCTAGGATCTGGTCTCAAGTTTTATTCGATAGATCACGCCTCAGTGGGAGATCAGATAYAGTTAACTCGTGTAATGCCAAATATTTTAGAAATGCTTTTAATAAAATAAAGTTGATATTATAAACTTTTAAGTTAAAATACAAAAGTCCCATTTGAGTGACCACTTGATTTATCAAAAGTTGGAGTTTTGGATTTATTAATGCTATTATGTTAATGTTTGGGCAAATTATATAGTGGGTTTATTTGTATTAAGAAAATAAAAGTCTTGTTTGGGTTTGGGCCTTTAGAGGCCAGCCCATTTCCTTTCCAAAAAAATCCTCATATAAATACCCCTCATCCTTTGAAAACTCTCATTTCCACGCATTGCCAACTTAAAAACTCTTCGTGTCTCTCTCTAAGAGCAAACACTCTCCAGCCGATTCCATCTTCAAGCAAGAAATTCTCTCAATCTTGAAGATTCTTCAAGATTATAGAAAGGTATGATACTAATTATTTTTCTTTTGTAAAACATCATAAGTTTGCATCTTCTTTCTTCCACATCTTGATCTTTTAGTTAAAAAAATTTCGAAGAACTAAAGAGGGGAGATTATTCATCAAATACATGAAAATGTCTTCAAAAAGGATAATAATCTATGATCCATGTTCTTTGAACTCCAAAGTGGGAAGAAAAACTCTTTGCATGTGAAGCTTGAGTATGTAAAATTTAGTTTTGAAGTGATAAATCTTGCATGCATCTTTAATCCATCCTATCTTTATCGAAAACTCAAAGGAATCGGGAAAGATTCTTCCCTGGAGATTCAAATTTATTTCTCTAGCTTGAAAATGGTGTTAAAACTTGGAAAATGATGAGTTCGACCCCAAATGACTGCCACTCGGTGAGCGTGCAATCTGTTTTGGGGGCTGTGTAACTCAATGTTGCAGGGTAATGATGAGAAATTTAAAACCCACTCAAACTTCCTGGTATTTGGAAATAGTCGGCTGAGCTCATTATTTTTAAATGATGTGACAAGTTGAGCATAAAATGATTTTTGGAAGGTTCCTATTTTTAGAGTCTTGTGAACCCCAAAAATATTTGAAACAAAATTTATAATCTGTCCAAAAATCAGCTTTTGAGTAAAAGATTTTGATTTCTTTTATTTTAGATAAATTTTGGGCTGTTTTTAGATTAAATAATAAAATATCAACCTTATTTCATAAAGTTGGCATTACATGAGATTCAACTTGACTCTATCTTTGTCAAGAACCCATAGGTGATCTGAATGTTGGATGTTGGTCTATTTAGGAAGGCAAGGCAGGCATTGAAAGCTTCAGACTCCGTTCTCTTGGATATTCATCATCAAACCAGTGAGCTCTCACGGCCCCACTTTTTAATGCTTTGTTTATTGTTTTGGGGGAAAAGCATGAGATTAAGCAAACTATGCATATTACTTGTTTGAAACCATTGGACTAAGGAACCGCTTAGTCAAGCTTTGTTTGAAACCATTGGACTAAGAAACTGCTTAGTCAAGCTTTGTTTGAAACCATTGGACTAAGGAACTGCTTAGTCAAG
>NW_020200616.1:57682-69743 GCF_001531365.2 Cynara cardunculus var. scolymus
ATTGGACTAAGGAACTGCTTAGTCAAGTTTATTATGTCATGAAATATTGACTGTTACTGCACTTTGAAATAAATGCTAAATTGATGTGCTTGGGAGTATGTTTTCCAAATAAAGTCCCCATCCGTAAACGCTACTTGTTAACTCGGGTACATCCCCGGGCCGTGGTATTGTGGATAGTCGCTATTGTGTTGACAGTCCCACCCATAAAGGGGTGCACATTACCTGTTTTCTTTGTCTAATCATGTGGAATTTGGACCACCGCTGAATTAGTACATCTACGAACTGTGGGACCTAAGTAAGTGTACGGGCTACTTATGGTCGTTCGTAAAATAATGGGCCAAGTTGGTCAGGTAAGGCTCAGTAGCGTCTCAAGTTTTTACATCGTGGAATATTTACATTTATTAAGTGCAAAAGATTCGCATAAGTTTGCCAATATTTGATTTATGCATTAAAATGTTTTATGCATGTGAAAATCCGTGAGCTCACCAGCTCTTTGTAGTTGACTCGATTTATGTTCCATGCTTTTCAGGTAACAAGTAAGATGTGAAGTATTTTTGGAGCATACTTGTGGAAAAACTTATTAAGTTCGCAATGGAAGCTTTTGTAAAAGAAGTATTTGTCAAAAATTTGGTTATGATGTTAAACTCTTTTTAGTTTAAAAAATTGAAAAGTGTTATTTATTAATTGTTGCTGTGACTCGCTTGCCTGTTACATCTCGTGTTTCCGCTTTAGCGGGGTGTGACAAAGAACTTGCTGTTAAGCAGTGCACACACTCCTCGACCGTTGTCTGTGAAGTCTGATGTTTCAAAGCACTTCCTATCCCAAAAATTATATTAGCAAGTCGGTTGCAATGCTGTAGTTGCTGGATTACGGATGGTGCCTCTTCAGGGAAAAATGTTAAGAACTAGGATCAGCTTCAATAAACCCGAGGAACCAAATGTTACTCCTGCAGAATCTGGACCTTCAAGATCAAAAACAAAATTAAATCTATCAAGACCAAAATCCAATAAAAATAATGTTGTTTGCAGAATGGCTCTGATACCAATTGTGTGTCCAATATTGATCAATCTTCATAAAACCTTCAAATCCTCAATGACATAATGATCTTTTTTGTAAGAACAATATGAGAAGGAGAGAGAGAAAGTCAATCAGTCAAAGTTCTTAAAACTCTCAATTATGCGTAAATGAATATTACAATGAGAATCCTATCAAAATTACAAGGAAATACCCTATTTATAGGGTCAAACAATACACATGGTCAAAGTCAAACTTCTCTAAAAAAGTCAAACACGATGACTTTTCTACAATTATAGACAATTTTATCTTTCAAGACGAATACAATTTTACACAAAATTTCATTCCTAACAAGTGCAAAGGCCCTCTAGTGAAAGACGAATTGTACTATAAAAATAAGTACAAGTACAATCGCTTATGGACAAAGAAGAGAATTGGGTCTCTGACTCCACATCAGAAGAAGAGGACCAAGCTCACTTCTGTAGTATGGCTGTTGACAATGATGCAGAAGAGTTTGGATCCGGCTCCAACTCTCAGGTATGCTCTACTTCTGGCTATTACCATTCTAAACTCGAAGAAAGCATCTCTATTTTAACCCAAGACTTTATAAAACTACAACAAAAACTCTCTGATGAAAAGGCAAAACGAAAAGCTTTCTTTGAACGAGAAATAGAGATTTTGTCTGTAGAAAAGAAGGAGCTTTTTGTGGAGAAAGATAAAATTTTAAAAACTAAACTCTCCACAGAAAATAGTCTAAAAACAGAGTGCTCAGATTTTAAAAAGGCTATTCATAAAAAGGACAGAGAATTAATAGAAAAAGAGCGTGACAGATTAAATTCTCTAGCTTTAAAAAATTATTTTCAAAGAGAAAGGGAATTCTTACACCAGAACTTGCAAAGAAATGAGCTCTTGATTAAAAAGTATCAAGATGCGCAGCAGGTGTATAAAAAGATAAATTCTCAATAAGATAAAGCACGGATAGGTTATACAGACTTAGACCTCACCTGGAAGAAGAAATCTACACTTGAATCTGTGTTTCGTATAGGGGCAGAGCAAAAACCCGATTTTCCAGCTCTGCCTAAAACCTCACCATTTAAAATATGTAAACCTGAATATGGGGCCAGAACTCGAAAACTCAAATTTCAAAACATTTTTTACTCTTCTAAAAGTATGCATCCAGTTGATCTAAATAGCATACAAAAAACAAATGAATTTTTTTTGTTTTGGTACTTATAATCCTGAGCATTTGAAATCAAATGGTGATGAAGTCAAACCTA
This sequence comes from Cynara cardunculus var. scolymus, assembly GCF_001531365.2. Taxonomy (NCBI): domain Eukaryota; kingdom Viridiplantae; phylum Streptophyta; class Magnoliopsida; order Asterales; family Asteraceae; genus Cynara; species Cynara cardunculus. The sequence continues at coordinate 59,974 of NW_020200616.1, forward strand.
AACCAGAAGACACTAAGGGTTCATAGAAAGATGATTTTGTCATTACTCTGAATCCAAAATTGATGGATGAATTTACAGAGAAGGTAAGATAGATCTTTGAGCAAGATCTGCTTGAGACCTTGAATCATCTCTCTGTATCTCATGCTAACGATTCTGGGAGTAATTCCTCGAAATTATTTGAAAGTTCCTCATTCATGCACCAGAAGGACGAAGGCATTGATGCATGTTTACGAAAATCTCAAACTCTCAATGAAACCTCTACAACTCAAAATTGACGCAAGGATTTTCTTGACTCTGACTCTGAATCAGAGGTAGACTCAAGTGTAGAGCAAATTGAGACAGAGATAGTGGAACTAGGACCAAAAGTTAATAAGCTTCAAAATGGGATATCAAATAAATTTGTTCCATTAATAGAGTAGAGGAAAAGGATTCCCATGTGTCCTGATTTCATGGACACGTGTTTAAAAGCCAAGTCTTCTTTGGAGCTCGAAAAGGAAAACAAGGCTGAGAAATCCAAATCTTCCACCTCTGCATCTAAATTTTCGAAGTCCAATTTTCAAAAGCCAATAAAGTTCACTCCGAAACAGAAAAGAAAGTCTGCTTCTAATTCAAAATTAAATTCCTCTGTTTTAGAGAGGCCTCTGAAGGCCAAAGGAGTAAGAGGGGAGAAAGGAAGGCCAGAGAAAACAAAGGCCAATTTTTCTAAACAATCGAAACAAGATAGGGAGTTCATTCGAACAAACAATGCTAGGAACGATTGTAATAATTTATTTTATGAATCCAATGAATTGTTTTGTCATCAAAATTGTATTCATACTTGCAAATGTCTTTCTCTACTGCAACAATTAAAGCAACACCTTTCTAGTCCTAATTGCATTCTCTCTGGGTCATCAAAGAATAAATTGAAAATGACCTAGATAAAGAAAACTCCTAAGGCTAAATCTGACAAACAGACCGCAAGTCTAGAAAATCAGGTGTTGAGGTTGATCCTTTCCCTAAACCAAAAGTTGAGACTCCAAGGCCAAATCATCGAGGACCCATCAAAAAATGGGTACCTAAATCCCTATAATTTGTTTTGCAGAAGCTGCATGTGAATAGCTGGTACCTTGACCCCGGATGCTCAAGACACATGACCGGCAACAAAAAGTTACCCTCCTCATTCATAGATAAAATAGAAGGATGAGTGACTTTCAGGGATAATATGCATGGAGAAATCAATGGCTATGAAGATCTTCATCAAGGTAAGGTTTATGTCTCCAAAGTTGCTTATGTTTCTAGGCTTAAGCATAACCTTCTGAGCATAAGTAAACTTTGTGATTTTGGCTATAATGTCAAGTTCCAAAAGAAATCTTCTTCAATATTGTCATAATCGGGTCAAGAGTTGCTAAGAGCCAATCGTAAGGGTAATATATACCTTATGAACTTCTTATCTAGAGATAACTTAGAGACTCTCTGCCTCGTATCTCGTAAGTGTGAAGAAGCATGGCTCTGGCACCACAAGGAAAATATATACAGAATGAAGAAGATATTTTAGAGATCAGAGATTTAAAGAAGAAAAAGGAAAAGGAAGTTACTGATCCTTTGGCCTCTGTTTATGAAAAGAAGAATAAAGTCAAATCTGGTAAGCAAATAAAAGAGGTCAGTAAGACAAGCGAGTCGTCAAGTGAAAGCAATGACAGTTCTGGCTCGGACTCAGAAATGATTGAAATTAAACAAGCCATGGCAATGCTGACCAAAGCCTTTCAGAAGAAGTTTCAGAAGAAACCGCACTCTAATAATCAAAGATTCTCTTCGGGTTCAAAATATGAGTTTAAAGATAAATTTGGAGAAAAGAAGAAGTATGATGAGAAGAGATACGAAAAGAAATATGAGAAGAAACCTGAAGAGAAGAAGAAGTTTATTGAAGGAGTGGCAGATGAAAATACCAAATGCTACAACTGTGGCAAGTTGGGACATTTCGTGGTTAACTGCAAAAAGCCGGTTACAAGAAATACAGACTATTTTAAGAATAAGTTCTTCTGTGTTAGGACTGAGAAATCAGTATTAATTGTATTCGTCTTGAAAGTTTATAAATAGTCTATAATTGTAAAAAGTCAGCGTGTTTGACTTTTCTTATAGGTTTGACGTTGACCTTGTCTTTATTAGGTTGACCATATAAATATGGTTAAGTCTTTGTAATTAGTGTAAGAAAAGCTCATTTGTAATACACACATACATGTTAAGAGAGTTGGCTGAATTGTATTGTTTGACTTTTTCTCTCTAATTGTTCTTAGTGTTCTTACATGAAAATCCAAATCTGCCATCATTGATATGAAGATTATGAAGATTGATCAGTGATTTCGACCACACATTCTGTCTAAACAAAGAGATGCGGGAAAGGCTTTGATGGCTGAAGATGACCATTGGTTAAATCTAACTGATGAGGAGGAAGAGTCAGAAGTGGTGGCTCACATTTGTCTGATGGCAAGGACTGAAATAGATTCTTCTGATGAGTGTGAAGAGGAGAATGCTGAGCTGAATGCAGAGGTATTGGAAAATTCATGCATATATGTAACCAATTTCTAATATGCCTAATTATTTGCTTAGTATATTTAATTATTGGGTTAAATAAAACTTATGATTTAGTGGGAGTTTGGGTCTGAAGTTTTAGAATTATACTTCTTAGAAGTATATTAGAGGATTTGGAAAATATCACGTCAAATAGATACGTAAAACGGATTTTTTTGGGAGATCTTTTCTGGAATATTTATGTTGGATGTTATAGATTATCTCTTTATAAACGTGTAGGCGAAAACCTCACAGAAAACGGAGGTCCGAGCGAAAAGTTATGAATAATTTAAGTTTTGACGGTCAAAATGGGTACCTAGCCAGGCCAACCTGGCCCAACTCGAGTTTTAGCATTATAAATTAGAGTTTTGGCCCATTTTTCTTGTCATTTAAGTCCAGAACTCACACACACACACTAGAGGTGCGATTTTCACACACATAGGCTTGATTCAACTCAAATCAAAGAGGAACTACAAGATATTTGAAGGATTTGATCATCATGTAAGGTATAATCCATTCTTTGCACTTGTTCTTGGTTGACATTCTTGTTATATGGATTGCATGTTGAGATAGAGTTACGATTTCATATGGGTTTGATCTTAAGTGTATAAAATTAGTGCATTTTAGTGTTTATGGCATGAAATGGTCATTAGATTCAAGAGATTATCAAGATTTATGCAAGTTCATCATATGAACTTTGACTTGATTATGTCAATGGTTTGGGAGATAATATAAATGATAAAATAAAGGTTGAATTTTGGTTGTTTATGTCAAATATGTTATATTAAGTTGAGATCCAGAAGTTGGAATAATTTGGAATCGAAATGGTTTGATAAAAATGTTTGAAAATGAGAATTTCGACTTAAGAATACATTGAAAGTGTGCAGACTTTTAAAATATGTATAAAATCGTAGAAAACTCCAAATAAAGTGAGGCCAATATTCTTAGCTAGATAATTGATTCTAGTTTATTTCTTATTTTATGATCAAGGMATGAATACGAGTTTAAAATGGGCAAAATAGTTCTGCATGCAACAGCTATACATAGAAATTTAGGTAAAGTGTTCAAATGGGATATGTATATATCATGAGTTTCTTATATTGGTTGCTTATGAGATTTTGTGCATTTACTCCAGGGGGTAATTAGGACATATTTTGATGCTTTGGAAGCAATCTAAGTGTGGTAGCTTGGACTTTCTTTGTGAGCTTATTTTGGAGCTTTTCGGTATTATACGGTTGCCCGGTGAGTTATATAGTTAAWTGTTACATATTGATTTGAACATATATATTTTCATATGAATGTTTTTGGTCATGAATGGAGTCAAACGATCTTGATTTGTCTTTGATTCCGTCTCTTGAGTCAATTCCTTATTACTATCTCGGTACATCGGTTTGCTTCCCAGATTCGAACTCGTTGTCTTGTTCCTTGAATTGTACACCATAGTACGGGTACTACTTCGTGTGGTACACAGAAAGTTTATGGTGAAGTCAAGATCCCAGGTTGGACGGGTGAGACTTTCTGTGGTTGTGAATACTCATTGCTAGAAGAGGAGGAAGAGCAATGAGTAGGAAACCTTGGCACATACCCGGTAGCGGAAGGTGGGCAGTGCGAGGTTTCCCGTAATGTATGATTCTTACTCGGACTTTGGCATGAGCTCGGGAGGTGAAGGACGGGGTGATGCACTGTCCTCATTATGTATACCGATTCGATCTCTTGGTTCTTGATATTTATTGGTATTCTAACGTTGCTGAATATATTTGTTGTTGATCCTGTTTCCTTGTTGTATTGAGCATCAATGGTATGGTATACAATGGTGATTTGAATATGGAATCCTATGATCTTAGCATCCGGTACGTAATTGTTCACTCGTTTTCTTGTAAGTCTCGGTTTGCATCTGGATGATGTCTTGAACTCTTTTATTGATAAGAGTTTATTATGTATGTTTACAAACATGTGCGATATTGATATGTAATATTTAACTATTTAACTCACTAAGCGTTGGCTTACCCTTTAAGCGGCAACCTCTCTCATGAAAGAAGACGAATAAAAAGAAAGAACCTGTTGTCTGACTCGAAGATTTATCGGGGAACTTGAAGATTTCGATCTTGTTTTTGGTAAATTGTAGGTTATTACCGTATCTCATAGTTGTAGTAAGTGTAGCTTATATATAGTCTTGTTCCGGTTATAAATATGTCATGTATTCTTTTGCTACTTAATTCAGGTTGTAAGTAAAAAGCCATTATATCCGGTTTGGAATTGTGTTTTCGGTGGTTTTATCACTAAAATAGAACGGATATTTCGAAGTTTTTCTAGAAATTAATATCCCATATTATGAGGTTAATTAATGTTATACCCAGATCTGTATGTTTCAAAGGGTTGGTCCATTTTCATCGCCTCTGGACCAATTCATCGCCTCTAGTCCATTTTCATCGCCTCTGGACCAATTCATCGCCTCTGGTCCATTTTCATCGCCTCTGGACCAATTCATCGCCTCTGGTCCATTTTCATCGCCTCTGGACCAATTCATCGCCTCTGGTCCATTTTCATCACCTCTTGACCAATTCATCGCCTCTGGTCCATTTTCATCGCCTTTGGACCAATTCATTGCTTCTGGTCCATATTCATCGCCTCTAGACCAATTCATCGCCTCTGGTCTTCTTTCAGACTAGTCATTTCAACAGCATCTGGTCCATCGCCTGCCTCTGGACCAATTCATCGCCTCTGGTCTTCTTCCAGACTTAGTCATTTTAGCAGCCTCTGGTCCAATTCATCGCCTCTGGTCTTCTTCCAGACTTAGTCATTTCAGCAGCCTCTGGTCCATCGCCTGCCTCTGGACCAATTCATCGCCTCTGGACTTCTTCCAGACTTAGTCATTTCAGCAGCCTCTGGTCCATCGCCTGCCTCTGGACCAATTCATCGCCTCTGGTCTTCCTCTAGACTTAGTCATTTCAGCAGCCTCTGGTCCATCGCTTGCCTCCGGTCCGTCCATAGGGGCTCTGGTCTTCCTCCAGACTTAGTCGTTTCAGCAACGTCTTCAGATTTTTCATTCCTTGGCCCCGATTGTTTTGTTAAAACTTTTAGAATAATTAAGATAAATTTTTGGTCCCAATAATCAATAAATTAAATTTTATTGGAGATTTTATAGAAATTGGTAATTTGGGGTTTGCTCAAGCGAGATGTTACAAATACCTCCTCCTTTTGAGGATTTCGTCCCCGAAATCAGTGTTGTGGAAATAAAGAAGGGTATTTCGCCTTCATCTCATCTTTACGTTCCCACGTCCAATTTGGTTCCCGATGGTGTTTCCACTTGATCAATACCAAGTCTACTTCCTTATTACGTAGTTTCAATTTTCACTCGTTCAGAATTGATTCTGGTTCTTCAATGTATCTTAATTTCTCATCTACTTTGACTTCGGCTAAGGGCAACGTCTCTTCATGTTTACCCAAGCATTTACGTAAGTACCCAACATGAAACACATCGTGTATTCTCGTAAGTTCCTCCGGTAACTCAAGTCGATAAGCCTGTTTTCCGATACGCTCCAATACTTTGAACGGGCCAATAAATCATGGACTTAACTTACCTTGTTTTCGGAATCGAAGTACGACTCGCCAAGGAGAAACTTTAACCATTACCATATCACCCACCGAGAACTCGATTGGCCTTTTGCGACGATCTGCATAAGACTTTTGACGATCTTGGGTAGCTCTCATTCTTTCACGAATAATCTGAATTTTGTCATGAGTGATCTGAATGAGTTCGGGACCAACTAAAACTTTCTCTCCTGTCTCTCGCCAACACAAGGGTGTACGACACTTACGTCCGTATAAAGCCTCATAGGGAGCCATTCCAATTGTCGGATGGTAGCTATTGTTGTAAGAAAACTCAACCAAGGGTMGGTGAGTATCCCAGCTACCACCAAATTCTAAGACACATGCGCGTAGCATATCCTCGAGAGTCTGAATGGTTCATTCTGATTGACCAGCGGTCTGAGGATGATAGGCTGTACTAAACGCATGACGTGTTCCCAACTCTCGTTGAAATCTAGTCCAAAAATTAGAAGTAAATCGAGAGTCGCGATCAGAGATAATCTTCACTGATACACCGTGTCGCGAGACAACTTCATCAATGTACAACCGTGCCCATCGATCCATAGAGTAAGACCCTCGGACAGGTAAGAACAATGCAGATTTGGTCAATCGATCAACTATAACCCAAACACTATCGTGTTGTAGTTGGGTCTTCGGTAGTTTAGTAACCAGATCCATCGTTAATTTCTCCCATTTCCATATCGGTACCTCAAGAAGCTGTAAACTACCATACGGTTTCTAGTGTTCAGCCTTTACTTGCAAGCATGTGGTACATTTCTCGACATAACGTCCAATATCAGTCTTCATCCCAGGCCACCAGTAATCTAAACGAAGATCTTAGTACATTTTGGTACTCCCTGGGTGTATCGACAATTGCGACTTATGTGCTTCCGTTAAAACAACATCTCGCATGCCACCAAGTTTGGGGACCCAGATTCGGGTCTTAAAGACCTTCAAGCTACGTCCATCTTCAGAGAGAGAATCAACGTATCCTACCATTCGTTCTACTTTGACATTCTCAGGCTTCAAAGCCTCAATCTGCCATTTCCGAATATCATCAAATAGATTATATTTAATCGACGTGTGAGTGATAGAGTAACATATAAGTGCAGAACGCATCTTCCTACTCAAAGCATCTGCCACTACATTGGCTTTACCCGGATGATATAGTATCTCACAGTCGTAATCTTTGATGAGTTCCATAGTACGTTGTTGACGCATGTTCAAGGTCTGTTGATCAAATAAATACTTTAAGCTCTTGTGGTCAGTATAAAGTTGACACTTCGTACCATAGAGATAGTGTCGCCAAAGCCTCAAAGAAAATACCACCGCTGCTAATTCAAGGTCATGAGTAGGGTAGTTCTTCTCATAATCTTTCAATTGGCAAGAAGCATATGCAATCACCTTGCCTCGCTGCATCAAGACACATCCAAGACCAAGTCGAGATGCGTCACTATATACTATAAAGTCTTCGTTACCCTTAGGTAGAGCAAGTATAGAAGCGTGTGTAAGACATTCTTTTAAAGTTTGAAATACTCGATCTTGGGCCTCATTCCATTCAAATTTAACATCTTTACGAGTCAAAGAGGTTAATAGTACTGCAATCTTAGAGATGTCCTTGATAAATCGTCGATAGTACCCTGCCAGACCCAGAAAACTCCGAACTTCCGAAGCGTTCTTCGGTTACTCCCATTCATGAATTGCTTCGATCTTGGCTGGGTCTATAGAAATACCGTCTCCGGATAGGGAATGCCCCAAGAATTGTACCTGGCGAAGCCAGAATTCACATTTCGAGAATTTTGCATAGAGTTGTTCTTTTCTCAACAATTCTAGCATTTGACGTAAGTGTGTAGCTTGTTCATTTTCAGACTTTGAGTAAACCAAAATATCATCGATGAATACAATCACAGACTTGTCGAGCATAGGATAACATACTCGATTCATTAAGTCCATAAACACTGCAGGTGCGTTTGTAAGTCCGAATGGCATTACGAGGAATTCGTAATGCCTATAACGGGTCCGAAAAGCAGTCTTGGGCATATCGTCCTCCCGTACCTTGAGTTGGTGATAGCCAGACCGTAAGTCAATTTTAGAAAAATATCTCGCTCCTTGCAACTGATCAACAAGATCGTCAATTCGCGGTAGTGGATATTTGTTCTTTATAGTTACCTTGTTAAGCTCACAGTAATCTATACACATCCAGAAAGTTCCGTCTTTCTTCTTAACGAACAAGACTGGAGCACCCCAAGGAGATGTGCTTGGTCGGATAAAACCCTTGTCCAATAATTCTTGCAGTTGTTTCATCATTTCTTTCATTTTTGCAGGTGCGAGACGATACGGTGTCTTTGCTATCGGAGCTGCACCCGATAGCAAGTCTATACGAAATTCTACATGACAATCGGGTGGCAATCCAGGTAGATCATCCGGAAATACATCCAGATATTCATAAACAACCGGAACGTCCGTCACCGTCTTCTTCAATTCCTTCTCCGCATCCATAACATAGGATAGAAAAATTGAGCAGCCCTTGTTTCGATAACGACGAGCTTTTAGCATAGCGATTACCTTTATGTCGATCACAAACCGCTCCCCGTAAATGTATAGGTAATTCCCCTCGCTAATTGGTATCTGAATCATTTGTTGTGAACTTATGATGTTGGCTTGATTATTTGCCAACCAATCCATACCAATAACAACATCGAATCCATGTAAATCCGTTGGAATGAGATCAATAAGAAATTCATAATCATCTAAAAACAATGTACACTCTCTAAATACCTTATCAGCAACTAATGGTACTCCGCTCGCAGTGTCAATAGTGAAAGGTTTTTCAAGCATAGTAGGCATGGATTCAATATAGCAAATATAATCATTTGACATAAAAGAATTTGTTGCACCAGAATATAATAAAATATGAGCAGGCCAAGAATTAACAAGAAATATACCCGTAACAACGTCGGGATCGTTCATGGCTTCCTTCGCGGTAATTTGAAATGTCCTGGCCTGAGATTTCAGAACCTCCTCCTTTTTGGTCGAAGCCCCCGTTTTATGTATCGGTCGTTGTCTTGGTTGTTGTACCGACCCCTTACTTTCCTCCAGTCTATTCTTTGTACATTCTCACATACGATGACCTAACACACCATAATTATACCATGCCTTTTCTCTTTGAGGGAACTGATTTCGTATGTTCCTAGCTTCACCACAACAGAAGCATCGTACATAAGTTTGATCACCACTACATCGTCCTTGGTGATTCTTGCCATATCGGTTGCAGTTCCGTGGCGTATTTGACTACATTGTATAAGCCTGTGAGGTAGTATGTGGTGTATTATGCGATTGAGCTCGTCTCGACTTGAAGAATCGAGATGATTTAGATATCGGGGTCGAGAAGGTTCTCTCAACTCTCAATCGTTTCTCCGATACATCAGAACCATCAGGGAGACCCAGGCCAGGCTTCCATTTCCTTGCATACTCAACTGCTTTGGTAAATGATGGTACGTCGCGATTGGTGACGAAATCACGAATATTCTGTCGAAGACCGTTGACGAAATGATTAATATTGTCCTTTTCACTTGGTACGAACCGTTGAGCAAACTGAGGCTTCCGATTGAACTTTGTTTCATATTCAATCACCG
>NW_020200616.1:70869-73143 GCF_001531365.2 Cynara cardunculus var. scolymus
AGGCGATGAAAATGGACCAGAGGCGATGAATTGGTCCAAAGGCAATGAAAATGGACAAGAGGCGATGAAAATGGACCAGAGGCGATGAATTGGTCAAAGGCGATGAAAATGGACTAGAGGCGATGAATTGGTCCTGAGGCGATGAAAATGGACAAGAGGCGATGAAAATGGACCAAAGGCGATGAAGTGGTCCAGAGGCGATGAAAATGGACCAACCCTTTGAAACACACAGATCTGGGTATAACATTAATTAACCTCAAAATATGGGTTATTAATTTCTTGAAAAACTTCGAAATATCCGTTCTATTTTAGTGATAAAACCACCCAAAACACAATTCCAAACCGGATATAACGGATTTTTACTTACAACCCGAATTAAGTAGCAAAAAAATACGGGACATATTTATAACCGGAACAAGACTATATATAAGCTGCAGTTACTACAACTATGAGATATGGTAATAAGCTAATATTTACTAAAAGCAAGATCGAAATCTTCAAGTTCCCCAATAAATCTTCGAGTCAGACAACGGGTTCTTTCTTTTTATCCGTCTTCTTTCCTGAGAGAGGTTGCTATAACACCCCCAAACACCACATTTGCATATATTACATATTTCATTACATAGAAATATAGTTTACATCATAAGGTCCCACTAGTACAAGGATTACTATATGTACAAAATCTACATATAAAAATTTCCAAAACAAATCATGTACTATTACATGTAATGCAACATGTATCTTCAAAAGCAGACAACATATTTAGGAAAATAATCACATTTTACCTTTCCCTTTAATATCCCCGGACCCCGCTATTCCTGCATTGCATAATTTAAAACAGAAAATCAGGGTTAGACCAGATGGGTCTAGTGAGTAAATCCGTTCCTTGCAAATGCAGGGGGATGAACACCAAAATATAATAATGTAATTTCGCTTAGAAATATTCTGCAGTACAAATAAATGATGCAGTTCACAATTCATGCAAAATAGAGTATACCCAAGAACCTCAGTTCTATAAAATATCTCTGATTAGAGATCCAACGTTCCCAATATGAAACAAATATTGTAACCAAAACTTCTTGAATTAATAGACCATTCCTTTAAAAATATTAACAGAAAAGATTTAAGGCAATACTTACCTGATATTACAAACCATTTTTCCCTTCTCAATAACATCTAAACTATTATTAAATAGAAATAATATCTTTAATTCATCAGGTCACAAAGAAATGATGACTCAAAGTTATTAGAACCAATTAGTAATAATAAGATTTATAATATTATCCACATATGACAATGTCACCCTAATTCCAAGTACACCTCTCCTTGATATGCCACCCTTATTCCTCCATCAAAACAGGGCTACTTATCAGAACATACAAAAGTCACCACGTCTGAAAGTACCCATTCCCAGTTCCAAACTAGAACAGACAAAAGTCACCATGTCTAGGGGAACTATTACTTAAAACAAGTTTCATACCAAAACACACTTACGTCACCACGCTTGGTAGAAACAATTTACAAAGTCCACTTCCATACCAAAACAGAATTATGTCACCACGCTTGGTAGGAAGGTTTCCTAAAATATATAGTTTCATACCAAAACAGACTTACATCACCACGCTTGGTAGAAACATTTCCCAAAAATCCCGTTCCGAACCAAAACAGACTTACGTCACCACGCTTGGTAGGAACATATCTTTTTATTTAGAAAGATGTAAAATACCCATTTTATAATCCATAATTAAACCCAATAATAGATATGTTAAACTATATAACAAGTCTAAAATATAAAACTCATGAAAAATTCCAAATAAAAAGTTATCCGGATATAAAGTCCAGACAAGACTTGTCCCTTTTGTCCGATTTACTAATCCGGAAAACTCATCGCTCAAGACTTGTCCGATTAAACACTTGAAATTATTCCAACACTCTTGCCCGGATAACAAATCCGGACATTACACCACCCAAAGCTTAACCGATTTAACACTTAGAAATATTCCAATTTCTATCCGGATAAGAGTCCGGACAATACATCACCCAAAACTTGACCGATTTAAAACTAAACCGCTTAACGCTTGGTCGGTTTAAGGCTTAATCGCCCAACCCTTGTCCGATTTAAACTTAATCTGGTCAGCTTTTTGTCCGGATAAAACCCTTAAACAAATACATGATTTCTTTCCAATAATAATCAACATTCAAATAAAACTAGTAACAAATTTTATGTAAAAAGGTTTAGAAATCACTCACCTTTGAAGACTCTTTTTAAATCAG
>NW_020200616.1:73548-77741 GCF_001531365.2 Cynara cardunculus var. scolymus
TTTTATACCCTTTTCTAATAAAAGAAAGGCGGTTAAACCCCATTATACACACACATACATTGATGCATATCCCCTTATGCATGCATTTCACATACATAAACATGCATAAGTATAATCATCCATGTATCTTGTATGCATGATATATCTTTCATGCATACAATCATATGCATACCATCGTATATATTTTTATTTGTGCATATAATTTCACATACTAGCATGATCAAATATAACAATTATCATACTATCACATAAACATTTAACAAATAATCACACATTAATTACCTTGGGTGATAACCAGGATCCGGTTATCACATTATCCACCCCTCAAAAGAATTACGTCCCGGAATTCCTAAAATCAAAAAGTCAAGAGTATTCTGATCTCATCTTTGACTCCAATTCCCATGTTGCTGCCGGTCTTTTGTGAAACTTCCTCTGAACCTTAACCAGACTTATCTCTTTGTTTCTCAACACTCTGATCTTTTGATAAATTACAGCTTCTGGTATTTCTACAAAGTTCACTTTACTATCCAGCTTAACCTTTGGTAATGATACAGCGAGATTCAGATCAGCTAAACATTTTCGCAGATTCGACACATGAAAAGTGTTGTGAATTAGACTCAGCTCTTCTGGCAGCTCTAACTGATATGCTACTAGCCCAATTCGCTTACATATTCTGAACGGCCCTACATACCTTGGACTGAGCTTTCATTTCTTTCCAAATCTGATGATACCCTTCCACGGCGGAACTTTTAACATTACAAAATCACCTATATCATATTCAATCGGCTTTCGACGATTATTAGCATAACTTTTCTGGCGATCTTGTGCTGTTTTGATTCTTTCACGGATCTGTTCGATCTTTTAAGAAGTTTCTTGAACAATTTCAGGACCTGTCAGCTGTTTTTCACCCACTTCATTCCATCACAATGGCGTTCGGCATTTACGTCCATACAACACTTCATACGGGGTTGCTTGGATGCTGGAATGGTAACTATTGTTATACGCAAACTCTATCAATGGCAAGTGATCTTCCCATGATCCCCCGAAATCAATGATACAACTTCTCAACATATCTTCGAGAGTCTGGATAGTTCTCTCACTTTGCCCATCTGTTTGCGGATGATAAGTTGTACTTAACTGAATTTCAGATCCCAAAGCTTTCTTTAGTCCTTCCCAGAACCTGGAAGTAACCCGACTATCTCTATCAGAGATAATAGACAATGGAACACCGTGTCTGGTAACAATTTCTTTGATGTAAATCTGCGCTAGCTTTTCTAAAGAGTATTTCTCTCTTATTGGTAGAAAATGCGTAGATTTAGACAAACGATCAACTACTACCCAAATCGGGTCATACCCCTTTGGAGTTCGAGGTAACTTCATAACAAAATCCATGGTAATGTGATCCCATTTCCATACAGGTATCTCTAACGATTGAAGACTTCCATACGGCTTCTGATGTTCAATCTTAACCTGTAAACATGTCGGACACTGTTCCACACATCGAGCTATGTCTCTTTTCAATCCTGGCCACCAATAAAAGGGTTTCAAATCTCTAAACATCTTATTGGTGCCTGGATGGATAAAGTATCGGGATTTATGACTTTAATTTAATAACATACTTCGGATATATCCAAAATATGGTACCCAAATTCTCCCTTGAAAACACATAATTCCTTTGTCATTTGGTTCCAAGGTTAAAATCATCTTACCCAACCTTTCTGATTTGATAAGATCTTCTTTCATAGCTTTCTTCTGACATCTCAGAAGTTCTTCATGAATATCAGGGACTAAACTTATTCTCATTGCCACCGTTTTAATAGTCCCGCTCCTTTCTTTTCTACTTAAAGCGTCAGCTACCACGTTGGCTTTTCTTGGGTGGTTAAGGATTTCATAGTCATAATCATTTACAATTTCAATCCACCGACGCTGTCGCATATTTAAATCTTTCTGGCTGAATAAATGTTGTAGACTCTTGTGATCTGTGTAAATCTGGCACTTTGTTCCCAGAAGATAATGCCTCCAGATTTTTAGAGCGAATACTACCGCAACTAACTCCATATCATGAGTCGGATACTGCTTCTCATGATCCTTCATTTGTCTTGATGTTTCCTTTCTGCATCAGAACGCTCCTAATCCTAACTTTGAAGCATCGCTGTATACCACAAAGTCTTCGGATCCATYTGGTAGAGTTAACACCGGCGCACTACAGAGGTGATCCTTTAATAGTTGGAAAGCTTCTTGTTGTTCTTTTTCCCACTGAAACTTGACATTCTTTCGAGTCAATTTGCTTAATGGCACGACTATTTTAGAAAAGTCCTGAAAAAACTTACGGTAGTAACCTGCCAAACCCAAAAAGCTACGGACTTCAGACGGAGTCTTTGGAGCTTCCCATTTTTCAACTGCTTCTATTTTTACTAGATCTACTTGTACTCCGGCTTCTGAGATAACGTGACCCAAGAATTGAACTTTTCTTAACCAAAACTCACACTTGGACAATTTGGCATACAACTTTTCTTTCTTCAATAATTCCAGTATCAAACGAAGATGTTCCGCATGTTGTTCTTTGGTTTTAGAGTATAATAGAATATCATCGATAAATACAATAACGAGTTATCAAGATATTCCTTACATACCCTATTCATTAAATCGATAAAAGCTGCGGGCGCATTAGTTAAGCCGAATGGCATAACTAAGAATTTGTGATGCCCGTACCATGTTCTGAATGCTGTTGTGGCAACATCTTCTTCCTTGACCTTGAGCTGATGATACCCTGATCTTAAATCAATCTTGGAGAAATAACTTACTCCTACCAATTGGTCGAACAAGTCATCAATCCTTGGTAAAGGATACTTATTTTTTATTGTCAACTTATTCAGTTCACGATAGTCTATACACATTCGCATAGACCCATCCTTCTTCTTAACAAATAAGACCGGAGCACCCCAAGGTGAAGTGCTGGGCCAAATAAATCCCTTATCAGTTAAATCTTTCAACTGTGCAACCAGTTCTTTCAATTCAGATGGAGCTAAATGGTACGGCTCCTTTGCTACTGGTGCAGCCCCTGGTACTAAATCAATTCGAAACTCAATGACTCTATGTGGTGGTAATCCAGATAAGTCTTCTGGAAAGACTTCTGGATATTCACTAACAATCAGAATTGATTCTTCTTTTCCCTTTTCTTTCTTCAGATCAATTACATATGCCAAACATCCTTGGTACTTCTTCCGAATATTTTTCTAGGCTTTAATTACTGACAAAATACTGGTATGGTGATTCTGACGATCACCATAAATAACAACTATCCCTTGGTCTGGCAGAATAATTCTGATTATTGTCTGATCACAATTAATACTAGCCTGATACCTTGCCAACCAGTCCATACCTACCACTACATCAAATTCTTTCATCGGCATGGGAAATAACCGGATCGGAAGCTCACAACCCTCAATAACAATAATGCAGTTATTGAATACTTTAGTAACAGTTTCTTGACTATTAGCAGTATCAACTACTAACTCGTCATCAAGTAACACAGAATTCAAACATGCAATTTAAGCAAACAATGGTGATACAAACGAAAAGTTTGCACCAGAGTCAAATAACACCTTAGCATGTATTGAATTCAGAAGGAATGTACCTGTTACTATATCTAGGGTTGCTTCTGCCTCGTTCTTTGTCATTTGGAACGATCTACCCTTGGTTCCACTCTGGCCTCCCGTCGGTACACTAGGCCTTCCACGGTTACTGGGAGTATTTCCTCCCACTATCAGACGAGGAGCTCTTAATTGTGGACAATTTGGTCGAATGTGGTCAGGTGAATTGCACTGAAAACATCTTTTGGGTGAAGTGCAGTCCCTTGACAAATGCCCTGTTTCTCCACAACGATAACATCTCTTTGGTTTAGAGGGACAACTTCCCTGGTGTATATGTTGACACTGCGGGCAGGTTTTAACAGAAGGTAACTGAGAAACACGATTATAGATTTAATAAATTTGGGTCTTCGAAAACTAACTGAAGACCCTTCCCACTTTCTTTTCTCAACAAATTTCTCTTCACCCTGCCGATTCTTATTTCTTTCAGTAACTTCGGCAACATTAACGGCTAAAGAGAAACTTTCAGGGTTCATAGCAATCACGAACTCTCGAATAGAAGGTTTCAGACCCCAAATATATCTTTCTACTTTTCGGGATTCT
>NW_020200616.1:80581-93024 GCF_001531365.2 Cynara cardunculus var. scolymus
TCCAATAATAATCAACATTCAAATAAAACTAGTAACAAATTTTATGTAAAAAGGTTTAGAAATCACTCACCTTTGAAGACTCTTTTTAAATCAGGAAAAATCAACTTGATTCTTTAGCAAAATAAGCAATCCGATCAGCCCTTCCCTCTCTTTTTAAATTTGCTTACTTACTTTTCAAAAACAGAATAAGAATGAAAGGGGGTTTTACCCCTCCTTTTATACCCTTTTCTAATAAAAGAAAGGCGGTTAAACCCCATTATACACACACATACATTGATGCATATCCCCTTATGCATGCATTTCACATACATAAACATGCATAAGTATAATCATCCATGTATCTTGTATGCATGATATATCTTTCATGCATACAATCATATGCATACCTTCATATATATTTTTATTTGTGCATATAATTTCACATACTAGCATGATCAAATATAACAATTATCATACTATCACGTAAACATTTAACAAATAATCACACATTAATTACCTTGGGTGATAACTAGGATCCGGTTATCACAGTTGCCACTTAAATGGTAAGCCAACAGTTAGTGAGTTAAATAGTTAAATATTACATATCAATATCGCACATGTTTGTAAACATATATAATAAACTCTTATCAATAAAAGAGTTCAAGACATCATCCAGATGCAAACCGAGACWTACARGAAACCGAGTGAACAATTACGTACCGGATGCTAAGATCATAGGATTCCATATTCAAATCACCATTGTATACCATATCATTGATGCTCAATACAACATGGAGACAGGATCAACAACCAAATATTTTCAACAACATTAGAATACCAATAAATATCAAGAACCAAGAGATCGAATCGGTATACATAACGAGGACAGTGCATCACCCCGTCCTTCACCTCCCAGACTCATGCCAAAGTCCGAGTCAGAATCATACATTACGGGAAACCTCGCACTGCCTGCCTTCCTCTACCGGGTATGTGCCGAGGTTCCCTACTCATTGTTCTTCCTCCTCTTCGAGCAATGAGTATTCACAACCGCAGAAAGTCTCACCCATCCAACTTGGGATCTTGACTTTTCTATAAACTTCTGGTGTACCACACGAAGTAGTACCCGTACTATGGCGTACAATTCGAGGAACAAGACAACAAGTTCGAATCCGGGCAACAAACCGATGTACCGACATAGTAATAAGGAATCGACTCAAGAGACGGAATCAAAGACAAATCAAGATCGTGTGACTCCATTCAAGACCAAAAACATTCATATAAAAATATGTATGTTCAAATCAATATGTAACAATTAACTATATAACTCACCGGGCAACCGTATAATACCGAAAAGCTCCAAAATGAGCTCACAAAGAAAGTCCAAGCTACCACACTTAGATTGCTTCCAAAGCATCAAAATATGTCCTGATTACCCCCTGGAGTAAATGCACAAAATCTCATAAGCAACCAATATAAGAAACTCATGATATACACATATCCTATTTGAACACTTTACCTAAATTTCTATGTACAACTGTTGCATGCAAAACTGTTTTGCCCATTTTTAACTCGGATTCATGCCTTGATCATAAAATAAGAAATAAACTAGACTCAATTATATAGCTAGGGAAATTGGCCTCCCCTCATTTAGAGTTTTCTACAATTTTATACAGATTTTCAAAATCTGCACACTTTCAATGCATTCTTAAGTCGAAATTCTCATTTTCAAACATTTTTCTCAAACCATTTCGATTCCAAATTATTCCAACTTCTGGATCTCAACTTAATATAATATATTTGACATAAACAACCAAAATCCAACCTTTATTTTATCATTTATATTATCTCCCAAGTTATTGACTTAATTAAGTCAAAGTTCATATGATGAACTTGCATAAATCTTTATAATCTCTTGAATCTAATGACAATTTCATGCCCTAAACACTAAAATGCACTCATTTTATACACTTAAGATCAAACCCATATGAAACCCTAACTCTATCTCAACATGCAATCCATATAACAAGAATGTCAACCAAGAACAAGTGCAAAGAATGGATTATACCTTACATGATGATCAAATCATTCAAAGATCTTGTAGTTCCTCTTTGATTTGAGTTGAATCAAGCCTATGTGTGTGAAAATCGCACATCTAGTGTGTGTGTGTGTGAGTTCTGGACTTAAATGACAAGAAAAATGGGCCAAAACTCCAATTTATAATGCTAAAACTTGAGTTGGGCCAGGTTGGCCTGGCTAGGTACCCATTTTGACCATCAAAACTTAAATTATTCATAACTTTTTGCTCGGACATCCGTTTTCTATGAGGTTTTCACCTCCACATTCATAAAGAGATAATATATAACATCCAACAAAAATATTCCGGAAAAGATCTCCCAAAAAAATCCGTTTTACGTATCTATTTGACATGATATTTTCCAAATCCTCTAATATACTCCTAAGAAGTATAATTCTAAAACTTCAGACCCAAACTCCCACTAAATCATAAGTTCTATTTAACCCAATAATTAAATATACTAAGCAAATAATTGGGCGTATTAGAAATTGGATGTTACAATATATTAGATGCAAAAGATGATGTCCAAACTTCAAAGTTTTCAGCAACAATTAAAATCTGAAAAACAACGGACAAATAATATGGAAAAAGATTTACAGATGCAAAAAGAAAAATACATCAAGTTTTTTTTGATGAAAATGCTGGAAACTTTGATTGGGCACAATCTTTATTATCTGAATCAAAATCTTTTCATGAAAAATCCAACATCTTAAAATCTGAATTATCTGACTCAAAGAACAAATATAAATCATTAGAATTTGTGAATGAAGAATTAATTATTAAAATAAGTAAGCTTGAGTTGCAAATTAAAATTTTAAATGAAAAACTAAAAGCTAAAGAAAAACAATTATATAAGAGAGAGCAAACTGATCAAACAATTTTTCTAAACAAACCCTCTGAGACAAGATTTTTTAACCCTTGTGAAGGGTTAGGGTATGAAAATCCAATTTTTTTAGGAAAAGCTTTATACTATACCCCAACTCTGTATAAATTTGAATATCTTGACTGTGGTCCCAAGTTTCAAATATAATTTACAAAATCTTCTGATGAAGTAGAAGAACAAGAGGATTTTAACCGGGAAAGAAAAAACAAAATGCAAGTTTTGTTTGATTATACAAATCTAAATGACAGCTATAAAACATAAGTCTCTGCACTTTCGACAGATTATTTTCATAGCTATTCAAAAGCAGCGCTTGAATCTAAACCTGCGGAACAAAAAATTTATACACCAACTTTAATTTTAGAAAAACAAGTAGTTCAGTTAGAGAAAATCTTAAATGAAAAAAAGGCTTTATTTAATAAATAAAAAAAGAATTTCTAAATAAAATTGAAAATTTAGAAAATTCTAAAGTCAAACCGAAACGAGTTGAGTCTGAATATTTTTCATGTACAAAATCTTTAAGTGACACTTCTGAATCAGAAGAATTAAATGTTTTAAATGAAGAAATCAATTTTTCTGACATCTTGAAYTCAGATAATTGTTTAGATGATGAGATTGCTCAGTTTGATTTCTCAAAGAAACTTCCCAGTCACGAGGATTTTATTGTTAAAAATGAAATGACTGAGGATTCCGACATAACTTCTGATTTTAAAAAGACTTTCAATACAAAACCTGTTTCTGAGAATTGGTTTTATAAAAAGAATAAATCTAAAAAGAATTCGAGGAAACAGAAGAAGCTTACTGAAAAGAAAATTAAACAAAAGGTTCATTGTTCATTTAAATCTAATGATTTTATTTCTCCTATTTCAGATAATTCATTGAAGTTTAAGAAGGTGTGGAGAGTGAAAGATGAAGATAAATCATCGAATCAATAGAAGAAGAATAGTTTTGATGATTCTTTATTAAATAATTCAGGATCGAATAATACTGTACACAAATATTCAGTAAATGAATTGTTTGATATCAAGAATAGTAAAAATCATTGTTCTCCGTGTAGATTGGATGAGATTTTATGTATTTTACTTCTTTTAAACCTTATTATGTCATGCATTCTACTCTATCTGCTTTATCAAAGAAAATGAATTTTAGAAAGCGTTGGTTTGGTAATTACAATATACCACCAACAAAATCTGATTTGAAAGGACCAATTCTAAAATCAGTACCAAAACCCAATTGATTCATTGTGCAGGTAAACCGGCATGTGTGGTTCTTAGACTCHGGATGTTCTAAGCACATGACTGGTACAAAAGAACTCTTATCTAATTTGTTGAATCTTTTGGAGGTACAGTAAGATTTGGTAAAGAGCAATACGCGCCTATTCTTGGATACGATGATGTAATTTCTGGGAACTTAATGATAAAGAAAGTGTTGTATGTCGAAGGAATTGGACATAATCTTTTCAGTATAGGTCAATTATGTCATAAAAAATCTAGAATTTTATTTTAAAGCTAACCAGTGCAGCATCCGTACTACTGATGGTAAAGAGCTACTAGCTGGAATCAGAAGATCAAACCTCTACACAATCGACTTATCAAATACACAAGTGGATAATGAAGTCTGCTTGATATCCAAGGCATCCTTGAAGCAAAATCTGTTGTGGCATCGGCGTCTTTCTCATCTCAATTTTAAAAATCTGAACAAGTTGGTTTGTGACAACTTGGTTAAAGCATTTCCAGACTTAAAGTTTCATAAAGACCATGTGTGCAGCGTATGCGAAATGAGTAAATTGAAGAAAGCCTCACACAAGTCGAAAACAGAGTTCAATACCGAACATCCTCTTCATTTACTCCATATGGATCTCTGTGGTCCTATGAGAGTACAAAGCATAAATGGAAAGAAGTATGTGCTAGTCATTGTCGATGACTATTCAAGATATACATGGGTTCATTTTCTAAGGTCAAAAGACGAAGCAGCTAAGACAGTTATTTCATTATTGAAGACGGTTCAAATTAATCTACAACTGACAGTTCAGAAAATCAGAACTGATAATGGAACTGAATTCAAGAACAGTATTCTTGGCTCATTCTTAGAATCCATTGGTATCACGCATACTTTCTCAGCAGCCCGAACACTGCAACAAATGGTGTTGTTAAACGAAAAAATAGAACTTTTGTGGAAGCGGCGCGTACACTCCTGACTTGCTCTAAGCTTCCCTTATTTCTTTGGGCTGAAGTAATGGCGACTGCATGTTTTACCCAGAACCGATCCCTTATACACATAAGGTTTGGTAAAACTCCATACGAAATTATAAATAATAGAATACCTAATATCAAATTCTTTCGAGTATTTGGTTGCAGGTGTTTTATTTTAAATGACAAAGAGGACAGAGGTAAGTTTGCTGTGAAGGTTGATGAAGCGGTATTCATAGGCTACTCAAAAACATCTGCTGCATACAAAGTCTACAATAAAAGGACGAAAATCATCAATGAGAGCGTCAACGTTTATTTTGATGTGGCTTCTGAACAAAATGGTTCAGGGCCCGGGCTGATAATTAACACTTCGCGGAATGCAGATAAAATTGAACCTTCAAATTCTAATATTTCTGATTTAGATTTTTTGTTTTAGAATTTTTACGATGAATATTTTGATAATAAATCTAATAAGTCCAATGATCTGTCCAGGAATATTCAAACCGAACAACAGTTATCTGGTTCATCTGCTGATGTTCTAGTGACTGAAAATGAAGAAGAATCAGAGGAGGTTGATGAAGAAATACAGATGGAAACTCCTGACTGTCTAGTTTAGTGTGAAGAGGGATTAAATACTGATTTGCCAGTGGTGTCGGTCGTTCAAGATGAAAATACCTTACCTCAGTCAGATATTCAGCCTACTTCAGTTCCAAACGTTGAACCTTCACCTGAACCTGTTACTCATAATTCCCCCAATGCTTAAACTGATCAAAATTCAGACCAAAGTTCTTATATTCCCCTACCTCATAGCAAAAAGTGGACCAGGGATCATCCAATACATCAAATTATTGGTGATCCATGTGATAACCGGGTCCTGGTTATCACCCAAGGTAATTATTATGTGAATTAATTGTTTATATGAATACATGCTTACAAGGGTTAAAAACGTGAGTATGTGTATTTTATGCATGGGTATTGTATGCATAATATGATATGTATCTATATATATATATGTGTGTGTGTGTGTGTGTTATATGTATGCATGATCTATGTGTATGGATTGAGTATATATGCATGAATATATGTATATAGGATATGGTATGTGTATGAATGCATACGTGGAGGCTGCTTTAGCCGCCTCTCTATATAGAGAAAGTATATAAAGGAGATGAGACCACCTTTTACTTCTTTTCTTACCAAAAATTCAAAACATGAGAGGGATTTGAGGAAGTGTTGATCGATTTACTTGTTGATTGAATTTTTGAAGACTGGTTTCAAAAGAATTTCTAAGGTGAGTGGTTTAACTTCTTTGAAACTCTTTGTAATTGCATAAATTGATTGTATAAACTTTTCATCTGATTTGAAGTTTAAACCATTTGGGTGTTGTCCGAATTAGAACTAAACCGGTCAAAGATTAAGTGATTTAGTTTTAAACCGGACAAGGGTTGGGCGACTTAAAACATAAATTGGATAAGGTATGAAGCAAATTATAAATAAACCGCCTGGTGGGTGTTGTCCGGATTAGACCTAAACCGGTCAAGGGTTAAGTGATTTAGCGGACAAATGTTGAGCGATTTATGAATGTTGAGATTATGTTAAATATTTTGAACGGAGAAGTAGGAATACGACTATGAAATGGCCGGCTTATTCTAAATCGGACAATGAGGCATAGTGTTGTCTGGATTTGATATCCTGACAAAAGTGTTGGAATTGATTCTAAGTATTAAATCGGACAAAGCTATGTAAAGTGTTGTTCGGATTTGTTATCCGGACAACATTGACCGGATTATGTATTCACTTGTCAAGATATGATTCTTTTGGAACAATAAATGGGAATTTTGACAAAAATGAATTTGAACTGATAATAATTCCATTGAATGCGGTCTATTTTATATGGAATTGTTTTGTGAAATATTTTGATGTGGAAATAAGGGTGACATATCAAGGAGAGGTGTACCATGGGAAAAGGGTGGCATATCAAGGAGAGGTGTACCATGGGATAAGGGTGGCATATCAAGGTGAAGTGTACATGTGGATATAAGGGTGGCATTTGTATGTGTGTGTTATATATAATATAACTCCTACTATCATATCCCTTAGGATTACCGTGGTCTGAAATCTTTATTTCTTTGTGATTTAAAGAATTAGGATCAGGGTTCTTATTGAAAATCATAGTCTGAATGTTATAGAGAATGAGATAACAGGTTTCGCTTGAAACTTTGAATAAACCTTGTTTGAATGAAAAAGGTTTAAAAGTGCATTATGTTAATTTGGTTAGTGTAAACCTGTTTGGATTTAATGTATTATTTGCAAGCAGAGTATTTGGCTTGAAAAGTGAAAGGTATTGATACTATATTCTTACTTGTTCATATATTTGTGATATATATGAAAAGTTGTGTATTTAAAGGTTTTTCGTATTTTCACCCTGCAATAACATAAATAAGGTAACTCACTAGACCTTTCGGTCTAACCCTCGTTTTGTGATTTAAAATATGTATTGCAGGAAGTGCCGATGGTAAAGGGAAGGGAAAAATGTAATATTTTCGCTATGTGATTATCTGCGTGAAGATTTACTGATGACATGTATAGTTTTGATAGATGAATTGGTTTAGTGAAATAATTGTATTTAGAATTTTTGGACCATGTATTTTGTACTGGTAGATTTTTGTACTAAGGGTGCGTTTGGTATGCAGACTACATGGGACGGGACATGACAAAAAAAATAGTCCCATGTTTGGCATGCCATGGACAAAAATTACATGGGACAAGATGGGACTATTTTTAAATTTGATGGGACAAAAGTTGTTAATTTTTGTTCCACCAAAAAAGGTGGAACAAGAAGGGACTAAATGCAAATTTACTATCTTACCCTTAAAATCCAATAGAAAACCTAAACCCACTTTTGCATCGTCTCTTTCACACCCCGTTCCAGTTCCACAACGAGAGCTCTTCCACACCGCCTCCTTCCACCGCCTCCTTCTACTTTTTGATTTTTTTGTGACTTTGATTTCTCTGATTCTCTTCTGGTATGCTCCATCTTCTACTTTTTGATTTTTTTTATTTCACTGTTTGATGGTTCCCTTGCCATCAAAAGAAATCTTGATGAAAAGAAAAGCATCACAAGAATAATGTTGGATTTATATTTAATGTATTAAACTTGATTATAAAAACTATGTAATTAAAATATATTTTTGTTGATTTGTTGTCATTTTACAATCATTATATGATATAAAATAACATTGAACAACATTTAAGGGTAATATGGTCATTTTAACAGTTTTGTCCTGTCCTGTCCTAGTTGTACCAAACATGGGACAGACAATTAGTCCTGTCCCGTCCCATCCCGTCCTGTCCTGTCCCGTCCCGTCCCGTCCAGTCTGCGTACCAAACACTACCTAAGGGACCAATGTGGTGTACAAACATGTATTTCTTATATATGAAGTATATGTTACATGCAATGTATGAAATGGGGTGTTACAATCCATCTGCATCTATTCGTACTCGGTCTGCTTCTGCTAATGAGTGTCTTTATTCCAATTTCCTAAGTAATATTGAACCAACTAATGTGTCTGAAGCCTTAGCAGATTCGGACTGGATAATTGCGATGCAAGAGGAACTGAATCAGTTTGAAGCACTAAAGGTCTGGAAATTAGTTCCGCATACCAACAATAAAACGATTATCGGTACAAAGTGGGTTTTCAAGAATAAAAAGGATGAAGATGGAGTTATTGTTAGAAATAAGGCCCGGCTTGTAGCAAAAGGATACAATCAACAAGAAGGTGTTGACTACAATGAAACTTTTTCCCCGGTAGCACAGATCGAAGCTATAAAGATGTTCTTCGTGTATGCTGCACACAAGAATTTTACTGTCTACCAGATGGACGTCAAAACGACATTTCTTTATGGTCTTCTCAAGGAAGAAGTTTATGTTACTCAATCAGAGGGTTTTGTGGATCAGTCAAAGCCGGATCACGTATATATTCTTGACAGAGCTTTATACAGTCTTAAACAAGCACCGAGTGTAACACCCCCAAACACCACATTTGCATATAACACATATTTCATTACATAGAAATACATTTTACACCACAATGGTCCTACTAGTACAAGGATTCTTACATGTACAAAGTTTACATATGAAAAATTCCAAAATAAAATCATGTACTATCACATGTATAACAACATGTATTTTCCAAAACAAGCAATCTCATGCAGATCTTCAAAAGTAGATATCAAGTTAAGGAAAATATTCACATTTTCTCTTTCCCCTTACTATCCCTGGACCTCGCAATTCCTGCATTGCATATTTTTAAAACAAAAAATGAGGGTTAGACGAGAAGGGTCTAGTGAGTAAATCCCTTCTTTGCAAATGCAGGGTGATAAACACCAAAATGTAATAAAATATCTTTGCTCAAGAATATTTGCAATTCAATCAGACAATGTAGCTCTCAATAGAATGAATGACAGGATAAACTCAATAATATCATATCTTGATATAAATGCATCTGCTTAAAGATCCAATATTCCCAAAATGAAACTAACATTGCGACCAAAGCTTCTTTGTTGAACCCAGATACTCTTAATTGATAGAAACACAATTTATGTAAGATGAGAATTAAGAACAAACAATGTATCTCAAATGATTAATCAGAATATTCAGAGATGAAAGTAAAACAGTGAATAAACTTGAATATTCCGAATTCTTTTATTGATAAAAGATGAACAATTGAAGCAAAAACGTAATCTCACAGAAAATGCATGTAGTATAAGTCGATTCCTTCAGGTTCTTTAAACGTAGCGGAAGCCTCCTTATATACGCCTAGGTCTAACAAACTATGCTATAAAGTAGGCGTGAAACTTTGAGCTCACTAGTCTGAATCCTTATCTTTGACTTCCCTTGAATAGCGGAGCAGACTTGGTCAAGCCGCCTTAAATCTGCTAGATGCTTGCAAGAATGTCTGGGCTAACACGCATGCGTTCCATGGAGAAGGTAGCCAGAAGCTCTGCATGTATTATGTAGAGGCTCTGCATGTACTATGTAGAGGCTCTAGGCCTTGGAGTTGTAGCTTTAAGTCAAACGCTTATGCTTTTTGGCGCACAAGGCTTGAGTGTCCACGGGAATAGAGTGCGGGCTCTGTATGAACGAAACCTTCACTCTTGAGTAAGAGCTCTTGTTCTTGATCTTCTGCACGAGAGCTCTTAGCCAGACACCTTCTATAGACTAAGTCCTATTGACTAGAGTAAGAGACTTCTTACTTACACTTTCACAAGTTGGGTTCTAACAATCTCCCCCTAAGTGTAAATAAGGCAGGCTCTTACTTGAATTACAAAACAGAGTCTCTAATTGAAGCAAGAGGTTAAAAGGAACCTCTGAATTACATTTACTATCTAAAGAAGTACAATATGATTGGAATGGAAATTACATCGAATCAAAGATAGAAAAGTACTTACAAAAGATAAGAGGTCTAAACATTTTGAAGTCTAATGAACTTCCTAAGAAGTTCACGAAACTCTAGCATGTTGCATATTGACCTTAGGATAATTCTTACTCGCTTCTTTGCTCCTAGGGAGTTGTCTCTGCTCCTGACTAGATTGTCTCTTATGTAGCGTAGAGTAGGGTTAGAGTACTTGTAGTTCTGGTTGTCTTGAAAGAAAATCTTCTTCTGTTGTGCGTTTCAAAACACCACTCCCACTTTTGGTTCCACTAATACTGTCCAAGAGGGTATGCTATTGATGCCCTGCAGATCTTCATTTGGTGCAGTGACAGTTAATTGATCCATTCCTAGATCCATAGCTAGTTGGAAATCAAACTTGCATCTGAAGTCGAGCAGGTCTGTCATCGTTTGGCATATGGCAAAGTTGGCAACAACGTATTTGACCCCCTTATCCTTCTTGTGATATGTGAAATAAAACAGAGAGAGAAGATCCCACGGATTCATATTTTTAATGTCACAATCTGTGAACCTACAGATTTGTCCACGAGACCTCTTCACTGTATATTTGTAGAATACAATCTGGTTATGCGTGAAGGTATGCTTCTTTATGTCGAGGACTTGCTTGATTCCATCGACGAAGTGGACTGCAGTGATAGGCTAAGTGTAGCGATCTAGGAATCTCTGCCTGATATGCTCTTGAACCATAGGATGAAGACTGATCTTTTGGACCGGTGTCTCTTCTCGTAGGTTGTAGAGGAACTGGTAGATATCCTCCCTGTCTGCTTTGTCCTTAATTGGTTTATCAAGAGGTGTTGGCTTAAACATGGCATCCATACTTTTCCTTGATCTTTTGGACACGATCAGAGGGATGCTTCCATTTTGGCCTGCTGGTTGCGTCTTCTAGATCTGCTCTATTTGGCTTGACAGGTGGCTTTGCCTCATAGCAGGTGTGACAACACTGGTCCCTTGAGCAGGGACCCTTGCTCTATGTGTATTCTGTGGTGGTGGAGGAGCAGGAATAGTAATGCCTTCTAGAGGAACAACAATTGGAATGCATAAAAAGGATGAATCAGCCACATTCACAGCTACCACCTCTTCTTCTTGTCATCTTATTGGAGCAGTTGTGTCCATGGTGTATTTTGTTGATGAAGACAGAGCCAGGTCTGAATCATCTGAGCTGTAGACAAATAGAAGATCTATCACATCTTTGTTCTTTGGTAGCTCGGTTGGCTCTGCCTCAGATGCCATGGGCATCTTTTCTTTTCCGAAGCGCCTCTGCATGATCTGGCGTTGGTTGGCTCTATGCCCTCTGCCTTGAAGGATCTTGAGCTGATTGGCATGGGGTAGAGGACGTTGGTGCAGAGCGGGCAGCCGTAGGTGTAACAGCTGGAATGGCTGTTGGATAGTTCTCCCCCTCTTGCCGATTTTGAGGACCAAACTGGTATGGGTCCTCATCATCGTCAAGTCGTCTCCTCTTTGACAGCTCAACACAAGGAGATGGATCCATTCATCGCTTTGGCCTTTGCTCCTCTGCTTGAGGCATGGACTTGATCCTCTCCTCAAAAACTTTGAGGAGATCTTCGACTGCATTGCCAACCCGTCGAATCTCGACGTCCAAGCGGTAATTGAACTTGGCCAGAGAGACTTTGATGGCCTCCCCTGCCTCTGTGGCTTTGCTGTTGAATTCTGAAGTGAAGTTCGCCACCTTCTGCAAAAGTCTGTCACCCAGAGCATTCATTGCTCTCTGTGTGACATAATCCACAGGTACGTTCAGAGGATGATCGTTTGTGCGTCGTGGGAAGTTGACGCTTCACCCCTCTGTACGGAAGCTATGACCTTTTGCATGGCCTCTGCATTGCGTGCCGTCAATTTCGTTAAAGTAACAA
>NW_020200616.1:93284-94862 GCF_001531365.2 Cynara cardunculus var. scolymus
TGAGTCCCCGTTCCAGGGACGCCTTCATTCACGACTTGGTTGATATTAGTCGGGAAAGGACTTCCAGCGGATTCTTGTGGTTCTCCTTGAGGAGTCACTACCATTGTTCTGTCAGGGAGAGTAGCCGTATGAGGCGGAAGCTCCATGTACGGTTTTCTCTCTCTCTCTCCCCCTTTCTGGGTGGGGGAGATTGGGCAAAGTATATGTACTTCTATCAAATGTAGATTGGTACAATCGGGGGTATCACCATATTCAGGATTCAAAGAGATACCGTACTGGGTCGGGATATCCCCGCCCTCTGAACCGGACGTGAGGGGTATAAAGGCTATCAATTCCATACCTACAGGGGTGGTGAGCGGAGTAACAGAGAGTGCTTCTCGGGGAGGAGCACGAATCTCCGGTTCATCTCGTGTAGTGATTGTGGACTCGTACAAGGATATTGAGTTGCCTGTTACTTACAAGACTTCTTGCTTTGATAGTTTCAATCTATAAATACCATTTAGCCCTCACTCGCCGGTGGGCTTGTCTATCTTGTCATATCTTAGGCCGTAAAATATATGTCCTAGCTCTTTTCTATGAACTGTATCTTTGCTCCCCACAAAACAATGGTTGTGTACTAAGGTACAAGATTGAAAAATAAGCACGCCAATCGAACGACGTGGCTCCATGTAATTGAGCTGGTTCTGTATTCGCGGGGGGCATCGATACAGTTCTATCAAAGCAAGAAGTCTTCTAAGTAACAGGCCCCGAGAAGCACTCTCTGTTATGTTCTCTCTCTCTCTCCCCCTTTCTGGGATCACTCTATGAATAGGTAAATTCTCTGTGACCTCCTCTTGTCCACCTGAGTTGTTTACTTAATTTTCCGACCTGGAAAACTAATGACTCCCGCCAAAACGGCTCCGAAACAAACAAAAATCAGATTATCTTAAGAGACCAATGAACCTTTCTTATAAAACTTTAAAGTTGAAAGGTGTAAACTGGGAAGAACTTCTCCCAGGCTTGTTGTTGTTTATCTAACTGCATTCCATCTTTGAGCTCAGAGGTTACGATCGTATCCTTCATCGGAATCAGAACAAACTGAAGGATAGAATCCATATACATAAGGGGGGGATCAAACAAATGTCGAAAGCCCCAAAACTAGCTATCTTATAGCAGACAACTAAGGCACCTCTTTTCTTAGGATTGGCTGCCCTGAGGTTCTTGTTTGGAGTCAATTTCCAAGCACTTTTGAAGAAGGGAAGAGAACTTAGATTCGCCCGGCTAGCAGGCGGGCGGCGTGCTTATCTTGTGTATAGAATCTCTCAGGAGTTGAATAAACTCACTAGCCTTCGGATTCCTATGCTCCTCTTTCTTCGCTTCGGGGACGGAGGTCCTACGGTAGGTAACAGTTAGCTTTCAACTGAAAATCCAGTATAAAGGCTATCAATATTGCGCTCTGTGTGACATAATCCACAGGTACGTTCAGAGGGATGATCACTTGTGTGTCGTGGGAAGTTGACGCTTCACCCCTCTGTACGGAAGCTATGACCTTTTGCATGGCCTCTGCATTGCGTGCCGTCAATTTCGTTAAAGTAACAA
>NW_020200616.1:95052-122511 GCF_001531365.2 Cynara cardunculus var. scolymus
TGAGTCCCCGTTCCAGGGACGCCTTCATTCACGACTTGGTTGATATTAGTCGGGAAAGGACTTCCAACGGATTCTTGTGGTTCTCCTTGAGGAGTAACTACCATTGTTCTGTCAGGGAGAGTATCCAAGGCGGGTTCAAAGCCGGTCAGAGGACTCTCCATGAGTGGACTAAGAGACCGGTCGAGAGTCTTCAAGCCTTGTGCACCTATTTCTTGCTCTGAACAAGGTTGGGAGTCTACACGTATAGAGGAAATGTGTATGGGAAAGTAGCGTGATATGGGGAGATGTATCACTTATATTTTCAAAGGTTGCACCCTTTTTAGAGGGTGTTCTCTGTGGCGTGGCTTCCCTTTGGCTATCAGAACCAGAGGCAGATGGGACCTCTAGTTGGTTTGGCTGGTTTGGGATCGAGGTGTGCACCTCTGTTTCAATGACTCCTGTGTCTCGACCACCGGAGTCAGATAATATATTTGCACTGGGAGGTAGGGTGTCGAAACGGATGTGCCTATTTAGCCTAGGCTGCTCTGGCCCACCCTGAGGCAGAGCAGCTGCTTCACCTCCTCCCTCTTCTTCTTCACTCTCGTCTTCTTCACTTTCACTCTCTTCTTCTTCCTCACTCTTCTTGTTAGACGTGTAAGACCTAGCAGCATCATCAAAATGCTCTTGGTCATCCTCTTGATTTGAGCTAGAAGATTGATGAGCTTCTTCCTCTGCTCTTAGTCTTGCATCCTCCCTTAGGTGAGCGATCTCTGCCTGACGAGCTTTTTCTACTCGTTCTTCCTCTGCTCGTACACGAGCAAGCTCTGCCAATCTAGCCTGCTCTGTATGATCTTCCTCTTCCTTCTTCTTTATCTCCCTCTCGATTTTCTTTTTCTTCATCTCCCCTCACTTCCTTTGTTTCTCTTTCTCTTGCTCTAATCTCACCGCCTCTCCCTCTCTTTTAGGCCTGAAGGTGTCCTCAGTTCTCTCTTCTTCTTCGGCTGTTCCTATGTGTACCGGGGTTCGAGACACTGGTTCTAGTGTCTCGCGTGCACGTCTGTATGCTCTCCTGATCTCATTTGTCTTCATATATGCCATGAGCTTCTTTGGGATGGGCCTCTTTGCTGCATATCTCTCTTTGTTAACTGTTGGCCTGTATTAAGTGAGCATGTTCACCTTGTGCGCGGGTAGACGACCGACATCAATATTGTTGTTGTCAAGGGCAGGCCTTAGGAGAAGACCCAAGAATCATGGAAACAACAGAGATGGCAATTGTCTCCCTTTGGCCACCTCTTGACAATTCTTCGCCACGGCAGCCTTGAACTCTGTCTAAAGTATCAAGGAGTAGTCTAGAGATAAGTCGAATAAGATGCCATATAATATTTGAAGAACGTTTGTGGAGCACATGTCGAGGCTCGCAATCTTCCCTGTCAGCGATCTGTTGACCAATGTGAACAGAGTATTCCATATTGGAGGTAGGTATTGACGGCGATATTGTGACGGGTACTGGATTGCCTTGTAGTACCCCAAAAATTTCAAGAATGCCACGATCTCGTCCTCAGATGGGAGAGGGGCGTACTCAGCAAACCCTAGGTCGGTTTTCGTTAGGATTTCAAGAACGCGGGAAAACATAGACCTCGATATTCGAACAGCGACAAATTTCTTTAAGGAAGAGACATAGAAATCTCCAAGGATTCCTCTTTGAGAGTCAGTAATGGCGCAAGATTGCCAGTATTCTTGGATATACCTTTCAGGTACAAGGTCATCCGTGTTTGTCAAAGCTGGGTTTAGAAAGTAGGTTTGGAGAATGTTGATGATTGGGTGGTATTTTTGGTCGAAATTTTCAAGAAAGAGATGAAGGGCAGGGTTATTGGGTTTGATTGGAAGAGGAACCAAGTTTTGACTGGTTTCCTCAATGGTTTTGTTAGTGGTGGTGTGGGTTTGGGAGTTGCCGGACTCGAAAGACGATATATTTGCAGGTTTTGAGTGAAAAATAAAGGTTTGAACAAAGCTAGGGTTTCAAGAAATTATTTCTTGATTCTGAAAATGGGTGAAGAAAAGGATTAATGGGACTTACTTGACAAACGGGATGAAGTTTTGATTGACTGAATGGAGTTCCAAAGACTGGTTTGAGATCTTGAAAGAGTGACAATGGCGGTTGGAAGCTTGAAGACGACGACTGTTCTTGAATTTCTTTGTAAGTGTAAAAAGTAATTTGGGGGTAAATGATTTGTTTAAATAGGAAAAAAATAAATACTCGAGTAATTGCGCCCCAAACGTCAGATTAAAAACTGAAACGGTTTTCGTTTAGCCTATGAGGACGCGCCATGTGGACTGCCAGCTGCAAGTGGCACCTCCCATGTTTGAAAAATGCTCACAGACGGTCACGCTTAATTTTAAATGACAACTATTAAAAATAATAGAAATAAAAATCGTATGCCGTCATTAATAAAATAATATATCTTAGATTTAAAAAAAATCACAAGTGTAAATACTCTGGTTTGTGTAAAATATAGATTTTGAAAAGAACCAGAGCACTACAGGCAGAGAAAGACAACATACCTTAGGATCTCATACAGAGACTCGTGATTGAACTTATACATCTCCTCTGTGTACAAAACTTGCTATGTTTAGAGGCAGAGGCTCTGTATAGTACATACAGAGGCTCTATGTGACATGATCTGGTGCTCCTCCTTGACTTGAGCTCTTCTTATCTGCTCCCCCTTGAACTATGCTTGGATCATATGTGATAAGTATTGCACATGCATAAGAACCAAGGTACAGAGGCTCTATATGTACTATACAGAGACTCTGTATCACAAGACAACTAGGACTTGAGCAAGAGGCTCTGCATGTATTAATGAGAGGCTCTGTCTCATGGATCAAACCAAATAACAACAAAAACAGAAGTATGCATAAAGGGATGCAGAGGCTCTTTATAGTACATATACAGAGGCTCTAGCTTAGTTTGAAAGATTTCGCATACCCAACTTGCTAACCAAAGAGTTAAATCTCTTTTCATCAAGAGCTTCTGTAAAAATGTCAACAAGTTGTAAATTGGTACTAACAAAGAACATTTCAATCGCACCTTTCTCTACATGGTCTTTGATGTAATGATAACGAACATCGATGTGCTTTGTTTTTTAGTGTTACACGGGATTGGTTGTGATTGCAATAGCACTTTCTGAATCACACAGGATTGAAGTTTTCTCGAACTCAACGCCATAGTCTTTCAGTTGAGTCTTCATCTGTATCACTTGGGAACAGCAACTGGCTGCAGTTACATACTCTACTTCAGCTGTGGAAGTAGAGACACAGTTCTGCTTCTTTGAGGTTCAGCTTATGAGCTTCTCCCCAAGTAATTGGCAGCTCCCTGATGTACTCTTTCTATCAAGTTTACAACCTGCATGATCAGAATCTGTGTACGCGATAAGATCAAAACCATAATGCTTTGGATACCATAGGCCCATAAATTGAGTTCCCTTGAGGTATCTAAAGGTTCTTTTTACAGCCGAAAGGTGAGATTCCTTTGGATTTGCTTGAAAACGTGCACAGAGACATGTGGCAAACATGATGTTTGGTCTACTAGTCGTGAGGTATAGTAGTGATCCAATCATTCCATGGTAAGTCTTAACATCCACCGGTTTTCCAGATGGAACAAGCTTAGTTCCCGTAGCGATTGGTGTTCTCATGGTGGAAGAGTTGTGGAGTTGGTATTTATTTAATATGTCGAGGCATACATAGCTTGGCTAATAAAGATATCATCCTCCCTTTGTTTTACTTGCAAGCCGATGAAGAAGGTTAATTCTCCCATCATGCTCATTTCAAACTCGCTCTTCATCAACACAAAGAACTTATCACAATGCCTCTAGTTCGTTGAACCAATGATAATGTCGTCCACATAGATCTGTACTAAGAGCATGTCACCTTTGTACCTCTTAATAAACAAAGTTGTATCGATTTTACCTTTTTCAAAACCATTAGATAAGAGAAAAGAAGAGAGACGTTCATACTAGGCTTGAGGTGCTTGCTTAAGTCCGTAAAGAGCTTTGTCTAGGAAGTAGACGTACTCTGGATGTGTGGAGCTTTCAAACCTAGAGGTTGTTGAACATAGACTTCCTCCTTCAGCTTACATTCAAAAAGGATGACTTAACGTCCATTTGATAGACTCGGAATCCCTTATGAGCAGAGAAGGCTAAGAACAAGCATATAGCTTCTAGCCTTGCTACTGGTGCAAAGGTCTCGTTATAGTCTATGCCTTCTTCCTGGCAATAGCCTTTTCCTATGAGCCTAGCTTTATTTCTCACTACGATCCCATCCTCATCCTTCTTATTCCTGAACACCCATTTATAGCCAATTGCAATTTTATCCTTTGGTAAAGGTACAAGAGTCCATACCTTATTCCTCTCGAATTGTTGGAGCTCTTCTTGCATGGCGTCGACCCAACTAGGATCTTGTAGGGCTTCATGTATTTCTTAGGCTCTACCATGCTTATAAAGTTTACGAATAAACATTCATTAGTCGTGGCAGCCTGTGTCTTTATGCCGCTTGAAGATTCACCAATGATCTGGTGAAGAGGATGATCCTTTGTCCATCTTGTTCTTAGGACATATACAAAAGTAGGGGATGTTTGATGACATTCCATAGGCATGTTTGGCATTGAGCTCGTTGATGGCGAAGAAGGTTCTTGTTAGGCTGAAATTCAATGTAAAATTGTATTCGTCTTGAAAGATAAAATTGTCTATAATTGTTTAAAAGTCATCGTGTTTGACTTTTATTAGAGATGTTTGACTTTGACCCTTTGTCTTGTTTGACCCTATATAAAGGGGTTGGTCTTTGTATTTTGTAAGTGAGGAGCTCATTGTAAAATTCAAATGTATCATTTTGAGAGTTTATAAAGCATCGACTAGTTTAACTATTTCTCTCATCTCTCCTCTCAATGTTCTTAATGTTCAAGAAGATTGCCATGGATTCTTGAAGGTGTATTGAAGATTGATCATAACAGGGACTCATAGTTCTTCTTGTTCCCCCTCAGATGATGGTACAGAGGAACGAGGTGCAGAACAAGAGGTCTCATGCTCTGGCTCTACGAGACTGGGCTCTGATGTAGAGCTTGTTTGCTATGGTTGTGGATTGATATGATCATGAGAGGAAGCAGAGGTGTGTGAAGGACCAGAGTCAGATGTACTTGTCGTTTGTGGTTCTTCACTTACACTCGCAGATTCATCTCTTGGTGCACGTACAGAGATGTTTTCGTTGCCATAGAAGTCTTTAAATAAGAGCTTGAGTTCTGATTCCCTTGACTTCATTTGAGAATTGGAAGTCTCCGTGTTAAGTTCGAGTCCAGAGCTGAGGTACTCTGAAGTCATCTGTTCTTTATCGTCGAACGAGACGTTGATGTTTTCCATGACCGTCTTGGTTCGTTGATTGATGACTCTATATGCCTTGGCTTTTATTGAATAACCAAGGAACTTGCCTTCATCTGCCTTCTTATCAAACTTGCCATGTTGATCTCGATCATTCAGGATGAAGCATCTGCAACCAAAGACATACAAAAATTTAACGTTAGGATTTTTTGGTTGATTAGTTCGTAAGGCGTCTTTATTTGCCTTTTTACCACCGTTGTTCTACTTTGAATAAAGCAGGTGGTCGAGATGGCTTCTGCCCAAAAACGGGTTGGAAGACCAGAGCTGGCTAGCATGGTTCGTGCCGCTTCGACCAGATTTCGATTCTTTCTTTCTACGACACCATTTTGTTGTGGTGTCCTTGCTGCAGAGAAGTTCTGAGTTATGCCCTCTGTGTCCAAGTACGCATCAATCTTGGCGTTCTGGAACTCTGTTCCATTATCACTTCTCAGCTTTTGAATTTTTGCTTTGTAGAAGTACTTGAATCTTGGTCATCAATTTGATTAGCAGCTTTAGGACATCTGATTTTTCCATACAAACTCAATCCAAGTATATCGTGAGTATTCATCAATTAAGACTAAGATATATTTCTTACCAGACAAGCTCTGCACAGAGGTTGGACCACAAAGATCCACATGAACCATATGCAGAGGTCTGACACAGGACACATCTGTCTTAGTTTTGTGGGATGCTCTTTTGAGCTTTCCCATTTCACATGCAGAGTAGAGACAGTCTTTTTTAAACATTATGGAAGGAAGTCCGTCAACCAGATTATTCTTCTCAAGCTTCTCTATATTTTGGAAATTGAGGTGAGACAGCTTGTGGTGCCAGAGCCAAGCTTCTTCACTCTTGCAAGACACGAGACATACAGTCTCTGATTTGTCTCTTGGTGAGAAGTTCATGAGATAGAGATTGCCCTTTCTCTTGGCTCTTAACAACTCTTGACTTGATTCTGACATAATAGAGCAAGCTTCCTTTTGGAAATTGACATTGTAGCCAGAATCACACAGTTGACTTATGCTCAAAAGATTATGTTTAAGCCCAAAGACATAAGCAACCTTAGAGACAGAAACCTTACCTTGTAGTAGATCCCCATATCCCTTTATTTCTCCTTGCATGCTATCCCCAAAGGTCACTTTTCCTCCAATCTTCTCTCTGTATAAGGAGAGCAACATCTTACTGCCGGGCATGTGTCTTGAGCATCCGGAGTCAAGATACCAAATGTCCACATGCGGCTTCTGCAAAACAAATTATAAGGATTTAGGTACCCATTTCATAATGGGTCATCGATGATTAGGGACAGAGGATAGCTTTTTAAGCTTTGGGAGAGGCTTCGTCTTTACACCTGAGTTAACAGACTTGGCTTTAGTAGCCTTCTTTCTCTTCTAGGTCTTCTTGGATTTAGTCCTTGATGTCCCAGAGAGAAGACAGTTAGGATCAGAGAAGTGCTGCTTTAACTTATGCAGCAGAGAGAAACATTCACAATTATGAACACATTTTGAAAAGCAAAATGATTTATTAGCTTTAAAGAACAACTTATTACAATCATTCCTAGCATTTGTAGTTCTATCAAACTTCCTATCTATATCTGATTCTTGAGACAGTGAATGAGTCTTCTCTATTTTCTTCTTTTCTACTCCTTTGGCCTTCAGAGGTCTCTCTGAAACAGAGGAATTAATGTTAGATCATGCAGCAGATTTTCCCTTCTGTTCTGGAGTGAATTTAATTGGCTTAGATTTGGAATTTAAGCCCTCTGATGCAAAAGAAATAGACTCTGCACTCTTTACCCTATATTCAAACTTGGGAGCGGATTTAGCACTTGTCGTCATGCTTGCAAGAACCTAGGAGAATCTTTTTCTCAATAGGGGGTTTTACAACCTCTGGTTCTTTGGCAACGACCTCTGTCTTAACTTGCTCTTTAAACGAGTCCACCTCTAACTCAGAGTTAGAGTCAAAAAAATCCTTGTGTGAATATCGAAATATAAAGGTATCATTAAGAACTTGAGATACTCGTATGCATGAGTTTGAAGCTTCGTCCGTCTCTTGTTTTGTGGGACTTTCAAAAGTATCTGAGGAGTTACACTCAAAAGATTCTGTATGACCTTTAGGAGGATAATTCAAGGCCTCAAGCAAGTCTTGCTCGAAAACCTGTCTTATCGTTTTTGTAAGGTCATCATTAATTTACGATCCAGAGTTTTAAGAAAATTTCTTATGGATGAACTCTTGATTTTATCTGGTTCAGGTTTGACAACCTCACTTTCATTCTTAAGATGTTCGAGATTCGTAGAGCCAAAACAAAAAATCTCGTATGTCTTCTGTATGCATTTTAAATCAACTTGCGGCACACATTTTGAAGAGTAAGAGATGTTTTTGAATTTTAACCTTGGAGTTTTGGCTCCACTTTCATGCCTACATATTTTAAACGGTGAAGCTATATGCAAAATAGGAAAATATGGTTTCTGTTTTTCGCCCAACCTTTAAAACGGATTCAAGAGTGTTTTTCTTTTTCCGAGTGAGGTCTAGGTCTATATAACCTATCCCTGCTTTATCCTATTGAGAATTTACTTTTTCGTACACCTGCTGAGCATCTTGATATTTCTTAATCAAGAGCTCTTTTCTTTGTAAGCTCTAGTGTAGGAACTCCCTTTTCTTTTGAAAATAGTCTTTTAGGGCCTTAGAGTTTAATCTGTCTCTTTCCTTTTCTAGAAGCTCTGTTTCTTTCTTTTTAATAGCCGCTTTTAATTCTAAGCACTCTGTTTTTAGACTTGTTTCAATGGATCGTTTTGTTTGTAAAAGCTTTTCATTTTCCACTGATAACTCTTGTTTCTCTACTGTTAGCAGCTCTGTCTCTCGTTCAAAAAATATTTTTTCCTTTTCCAAATATTTTCTTTTAGATTTTTCAAGAGAGAGCTTTTGCTGTAGATTGACGAAATCGTTAGTCAAAGCAGAGATACTCTCTTCTAAGTCGGAGTGAGAATAACTAGAAATGGAACATACCTGGGAGTCAGAGTCAGATCCAAACTCTTCTCAGTCATTCTCGATAGCCATCCCACAGAAGTTTGCTTGGTCTTCTTCTTCTTCAGACGAGGAGTCAGAGACCCAATTATCCTGTTCTACCATGAGGCTTCTTTGTGAACGATTGTACTTGTACTTATTTTTATAGTACAGTTCATCTTTCACTAAAGGGCCTCTACACTCTTTGGAGTAGTACCCCATCTAAAGCATCGAACCCCATGCTTCTTCTGGTCCGATGGCTCTTCCTCCTCCTTGGTGGAAACAGATGGAGGGTTCCTTCCCTCGTAAGATCTACCTCTGCTTCGATCATTCTATCTTCCTAGTTTGTTGAAGACCTTCTTCCCAAACTTTCTTTGAAATTCCTTGGTGATTAGGGCCAAGGATTGTGCAAAGGCGTTTATATCGTCATCTTCAGAGCTGGAAGCTCTGTCTTCTTCATTATCCCTCTCCAATATGAGAGCCTTTTTTCCCTTTCTTCTATCTTCTCTGGGTCTCTGTTCTCTGTGTGGTTGGCTTGATCCTGTCTCTTTTGAATCAGAGACAAGAGCCTGAGGTCCACCAAGAGCGACCTTTGCCTTCTGCAGCTCTTGTTCTTGAGCCTGTAGAGTCCCGTACACGTTGTGCAATCTCCATTGCTCCAGATCTTGGTTTTCCAGGAGAGACATCGTCAGGTTTCCCCACTATGCATTCAATCTCTTCAAGAAGAGCATGTTGTTCTCCTCTTGAGTTCTGATCACGTCACATTTGCGACATTTGTTGATCAGAGTATTGAAGCGGTGATAA
Source organism: Cynara cardunculus var. scolymus (assembly GCF_001531365.2). Taxonomy (NCBI): domain Eukaryota; kingdom Viridiplantae; phylum Streptophyta; class Magnoliopsida; order Asterales; family Asteraceae; genus Cynara; species Cynara cardunculus. The sequence continues at coordinate 104,235 of NW_020200616.1, forward strand.
ATCTGTTCTAAAGACTCATCGGGGAGTGCCTGGAAGCTGTTGTATTCATTCAGGCATTGGGCACGACGATTCTTCTTCATCTTAATGCCTCCTTCCAACTGGTTAGCCAGTTGATCCCACAAATCCTTGGCGGAGTCGCACACGTCGAGAGATTGAAAAATCTCGTTGGGAAGCGCCATAATCAAAAGTCTTTTGGCTTTTTGATCCACTTCCACTCTGCGTTTATCTTCATCGTTCCAGTCACGACGAAGTTTAGGTACACGCCTGGCAGGCACTTCAACTGTATCACCAGTAGCAGGAATCTGAGGTATGATGGTGGTAGGGACGTATGGGCCATTTATCATCCGAATCTTCCATTGGGGATATTCTAGATCTAGACCCTCATAGAAATTTATCATCCGAATCTTCCATTGGGGATATTCTAGATCAAGACCCTCGTAGAAATTTATCATCTGAATCTTCCATTGGGGATATTCTTCCCTAATGAGAGTTAGAGGTTTTGTCAGGGAATCGGCACTATAAATGGAGTTTCACGATTGAGACTAATCAATGAATTTGATTAGCAGGCTCTGATACCAATTGTTGAACCTAAATACTCTTAATTGACAAAAATATAGTTTATGTAAGATGAGAATTAAGAACAAACAATGTATCTTGAATGATTAATCAGAATATTCAAAGATGAAAGTAAAATAGTGAATAAACTTGAATATGCCGAATGCTTTTATTTATAAAAGATGAACAATTGAAGCAAAAATGTAATCTCACAGAAAATGCGTATAGTATAAGTCAGTTCCTTCAGGTTCTTTAAACCGCAACGGAAGCCTCCTTATATACACCTAGGTCTAACAAACTATGCTATAAAGTAGGTGTGAAACTCTGAGCTAACTGATCAGCATCCTTATCTTTGACTTCCATTGAATAGCGGAGCCGACTTGGTCAAGAAGTCTTAAATCTGTTAGACGCTTGCGAGAATGTCTGGGCTTACACGCACGTATTATGTGGAGAAGGTAGCCAGAAGCTCTGCATGAACATAGAGAAGATCTACATGTACTGTGCGGAGGCTCTGCATATGAAGAAGCTCTGCATGTACTTTGCAGAGGCTCTGGGTCTTGGAGTTGTAGCTTTAAGTCAAGCACTTATGCTTTTTGGCGTACAAGGCTTGAGCGTCCATGAGAATAGAGTGTGGGCTCTGTATGAACGAAACCTTCACTCTTGAGTAAGAGCTCTGGTTCTTGATCTTCTGCACAAGTGCTCTTAGCCAGACAGCTTTTATAGACTAAGTCCTATTGACTAGAGGAAGAGACTTCTTACTTACACTTTCACAAGTTGGGGTCTAACATTCTTTGATTCTTTAGACTAAAAAGACCCGAATTCCTCTGTAACTATTAATTGAAAGATTTAAGGCAATATTTGCCCTTTATGACAAACCATTTTCCCCTTCTCAATAACATCTACATTATTATTTCTAATAGGAATAATATCTTTGATTCATCAGGTCACAAAGAAATGATGATTCTAAGTTATCAAATCCAATTAGTAACAATAATAAGAGTTATAATAATATCCACATATGACACTGCCCAATTTTATTTTATTCTTCCGAATAGAACAACTCTTGAATGGAAATGGAAAAGAGATGTAACTCCAGTTCCGAACTCCCTTATTCCAAGTACACCTCTCCTTGATATGTCACCCTTGTTTCTCCATTAAAACAGGGTTACTTATCAGAACAGACAAAAGTTACCACGTCTGAAAGTACCCATTCCCAGTTCCAAGCCAGAACAGACAAAAGTCACCATGTCTGGGGGAACTACCTCTTAAAACAAGTTTCATACCAAAACAGACTTACATCACCACGTTTGGTAGAAACATTTTCCCAAATCCAATTCCATACCAAAAAAGACTTACGTCATCACGCTTGGTAAGAACATATCTTTTATTTAAAAAGATGTAAAATACTCATTTTTATAGTATCATAATTAAACCCAATAATAATTTACCAAATGATAAAAATTCCACGAAAGCCCAACACTTGCTGTTTACATCAAATACACTTCTGGACAAGTTATCCAGACAAGCAATCCGGACAACACTGTCCCTTTGTCCGATGTACAAATCCGGACAACACACTTGTCCGATTTATCAATCCGGTCAACATAACCCTTGTCCGATATATTAATCCGGACAACACTTGGTCGATTTAAAACTAATCCGCACGACCCTTGAGCGATTTAAGACTAACCGCACAATGCTTAGTCGTATTCCTACTTCTTCGTTCAAAACCATTATCCGATTTACATAATTAAAATCTCACTCTCTCCCTAAATCGCACGATACTATGTTCGGTTTATAGCTAAATCGAACAACAGTATGTCCGATTTAAGGTAATCTGGACAACATTTCATCCGATTTAGAAACAATCCGGTCACCCTTTAACCGGATAAAACCCAAATCGCACGAACTTAATTCATGAATATTATGTAGTTCTTTCAAGATCAATAACCAAAACTTTCAGAAGAAATTTGTAGAAAATACTCACCTTTATGTAGATTTGAAGATGAAAAAGTCAATTTGATCCAAACTTGATTCTCCAGACAACTCTTCTCAATTGCTCTCAATTTCCCAAATAAGGCAAGAAACTTTTTCCTAATAACTCTTTCCTCATATTTATACTTTCCAAATGTGGAAAGTCAGCCACTCTCTCACCCCCACATGTATGCATGTAAAATTCATGCATATATAACTCATGCACACACATACTTAGGCATATTAAAATCATGCATACATATATATATATATATGCACCTATATATGTATTATGCATATATCCCCATGCATGAAATACAAATACTTACGCATTTAACCCATGTAAGCATGTATCCACATAAACAATTAATTCACATAATAAATACCTTGGGTAATAACCAGTACCCGGTTATCACATTATCCACCCCTCAAAAGAATTATGTCCCGAAATTCCTTTATTCAAAAAGTCATGGATACTCTGGTCTCATTTTTTATTCCAATTCCCAAGTTGCCTTTGGTCCTTTGTGAAACTTCAACTGTACTTTAACCAAACTGATTTCTTTGTTTCTCAACACCCTGCTTTTTGGTCAATCACGGCTTCTGGTGTTTCTACAAAGTTTAACTTAATGTATAGTTTGACTTTTGGTAGCGGTACAGCGAGACTCGGATCAGCTAAACATTTTCGCAAATTTGATACATGGAAAGTATTATGGATTAGACTTAGTTCTCATGGTAGTTCTAACTGATAAGCCACCGGCCCAATTCGTTTACATATTCTGAATGGCCCAACATATCTTGGACTCAGCTTACCTTTCTTTCCAAATCTGACAATACCTTTCCATGGAGAAACTTTCAACATCACAAAATCACCCAGACAAAATTCAATCGGCTCTCAACGATTATCAACATAACTTTTCTGGCGGTCTTGTGCTGCTTTGATTCTTTCACGGATCTGTTCAATCTTTTCAGAAGTCTCTTGAACAATCTCAGGACCCATCAACTGTCTTTCACCTACCTCGTTCCAACATAACGGTGTTCAGCATTTACGTCCATACAATACTTCATAAGGTGCCGCTTGGATGCTGGAATGATAACTATTATTGTATGCAAACTTTATCAGTGGTAAATGATCTTCCCATGATCCCTTGAAGTCTATAACACAATTTCTTATCATATCTTCGAGAGTCTGGATAGTCCTTTCACTCTACCCGTCAGTTTGCGGATGATAGGCTGTGCTTAATCGAATTTTAGACCCCAAAGCTTTGTGCAAACTTTCCCAGAATTTTGAAGTGAAACGACTATCTCTATCAGAAATAATAGATAATGGAACACCGTTCCTGGTTACAATTTCTTTAATATAAATCTGAGCCAACTTTTATAAAGAGTAATTCTCTCTTATAGGTAGAAAATGCGCAGATTTAGATAGGCGAGCAACAATTACCCAGATTGCGTCACACCCCTTTGGAGTTCGAGGTAACTTTATGACGAAATCAATATTAATATGATCCCACTTCCATACAAGAATCTCCAAAGATTGAAGGCTTGCATATGGCTTATGATGCTCAATCTTAACCTGTAGACACGTTATACATTGTTCCACATATCTAGCTATATCTTTCTTCAATCCGGGCCACAAAAAAAAATATTTCAGATCTCTATATATTTTATTGGTACCTGGATGAATAGAGTATCGGGACTTATGGCTTTCATTCAAAATAACTTTCCGGATATCCCCAAAACATGGTATCCAAATTCGCCCTTGAAAGTACATAATTCCTTTGTCATTTGGTTCCAAAGTTGAAATCATCTTACCCAACCTTTTTGACTTGACAAGATCTTCTTTCATAGCTTCTTTTTGACATCTCATAACTTCTTTATGGATACCAGGGACTAAACTTATTCTCATTGCCACAGTTTTAATAATCCCACTTCTTTCTTTCCTATTTAAAGCGTCAGCTACCACGTTGGCTTTCTCTTGCTGGTAGAGGATTTCACAATCATAATCGTTAACAAGTTCAATCCACTGATGCTGTCACATATTTAATTCTTTCTGGTTGAACAGATGCTGTAGACTTTTATGATCTGTATAAATCTGACACTTTGTCCCCAGAAGATAATGCCTCCAGATTTTCAAAGCAAATACCACCACAGCTAATTCCATATCATGTGTTGGATACTGCTTCTCATGATCCTTCAATTGTCTTGATGCATAAGAAATCACCTTTCCTCTCTGCATCAAAACACATCCCAGTCACAGTTCTGAGCCATCACTATATACTACAAAATCTTTGAATCCATCTGGTAGGGTCAATACCGGTGCACTACAGAGATGATCTTTCAGCAGTTGGAAGGCTTCTTGTTGTTCTTCTTCCCATTGAAACTTAATAGTCTTCCGAGTTAGTTTGGTCAATGGCATGGCTATCTTAGAAAAGTCCTGAATGAACTTAAGATAATAGCCTGCCAATCCCAAAAAGCTTCGAACTTTAGAAGGAGCTTTCGAGGCTTCCCACTTTTCAACTGCTTCTATTTTGACTGGATTTACCTTCACCCCTGCTTCTGAGATAACATGACCCAAGAATTGGACTTCCCTTAACCAGAACTCACACTTGGACAACTTTGCATACAACTTTTTTCTTTTCAACAATTCCAGTATCAGGTGAAGATGTTCCGCGTGCTCTTCATCGGTCTTAGAGTATATAAGAGTATCATCAATAAATACAATAAAGAATTTGTCAAGATATTCCTTACATACCCTATTCATCAAATCCATAAAGATTGCAGGCGCATTAGTTAGGCCGAATGGCATAACTAAAAATTTGTGATGCCCGTACCTAGTTTGGAAAGTTATTGTAGCGATGTCTTCCTCCCTGACCTTTAGCTGGTGATATCTCGATCTTAAGTCAATCTTGGAGAAATAACTGGCTCCCACCAGTTGATCAAATAAGTCATCAATCCTTGGCAAATGATACTTGTTCTTAATTGTCAACTTATTTAATTCATGATAATCTATACACATTCGCATAGATCCATCTTTCTTTTTAACGAATAAGACCGGAGCACCCCAAGGTGAAGTGCTAGGTATAATAAATACTTTATCAGTTAAATCCTTCAACTGAGCAACCAATTCTTTTAATTCTGACGGAGCCAATCGGTACGGCGCCTTGGCTACTAGTGCTGCCCCTGGTGTGAGATCAATTCTGAATTCAATAACTCTGTCTGGCGGTAGACCAGATAAATCTTCTGGAAAGACTTCTGGGTATTCATTAACAATTGGTATTAATTCTTGTTTCCCTTTTTCTTTCTTCGCATCAATCATATATGCCAAACAGCCCTGATACCCCTTCCGGATATACTTTCGAGCTTTTAACACAGATAAAAGACAAGTATGATGATTCTAACGATCACCATAAACAATAACTGTTCCTCGATCTAGCAGAGTAATTCTGATCATTTTATTATTACAAACAATACTGGCCTGATGCTTTGCCAACCAATCCATACCCACTACTACATCAAATTCTTTCATTGGCATAGGGAACAGTCGAATTGGTAACTCACACCCCTCAATAACAATAATACAATTATTGAATACTCTAGTAATAGTTTCCTGATTATTTGCAGTATCAACTATTAATTCATCATCAAGGAGCACATAATTGAAGCATGCAGATTGAGCAAATAACGGTGATACAAACGAAAAGTTTGCACCAGAATCAAATAACACCTTAGCACGTATAGAATTCAGAAGAAAGGTACATGTTACCACATCTGGGGTTGCTTCTGCTTCATTTTTCGTCATTTAAAATGATCTACCTCTTGCTTCACTCTGGCCTCCTCCTTGTGTACTAGGCCTTCCACGGTTACTGGGAGCATTTCCTCCCATTGTCAAAGGAGGAGCTCTTAGTTGTGGACAATTCGGTCGGATATGGTCAAGTGAATTACACTAAAAAAACCTTTTGGGTGTAATGCAGTCGCTTGACAAATGCCCTGCCTCCCCACAATGATAGCATCTCTATGGTTCAGATAGACAATTTCCTTAATGCACCTGCTAACACCGCGGACAAGTTCTAACAGGTGGCAACTGAGGAGTACGGTTATCTGATTTAATAAACTTGGGTCTTCGAAAACTGGCTGAAGACCCTTTCCATTCTCTTTTCTCTATTGTTTTCTCTTCTCCTTGCCCATTTTTGTTTCTTTCTGTAACTTCTGCAGCATTTACAGCTAAAGAGAAGATAGCCAGGTTCATAGCAATCACAAACTCCCTGATAGAGGGTTTTAATCCCCAACTATACCTTTCCACCTTTCGAGATTCTGAAGAAACATAATGTTCCACCAAATGGGTATACTAAATAAATTTCTTTGTATAATCCCGTACAGATCTATTTCCTTGCTCCAGCTACAGGAAATCCTCTTGCATTTTCCTTACTACTGTCGTATGACAGAATTGTGTTTTGAATTTGTTCACAAATTCTTCCCAAGACATTGTTTGCAGAATATTCGGTTGTCTCGAGGACTCCACATCCCACCAATATAAGGCATTAGATTTAAGCATAGATACCGCAAATCTAACCTTATCATCTTCAGAACACCTACTGGTGTTGAATACTGATTCAATCTCTTTTATCCAGCACATTGCTTTTACTGGATCTATTTTTTCGGAAAATGTTGGAGGTTTACATGTCAAGAACATTTTTATATCTCCTCCCTGGTTTTTGCTGCCTGCTGAAGGAGCTGGAGGATTAATTCCAACTCGTTCAGTTTCTATTCTAGTTGGCAATACATAATGGATATAAAAGTTTCCCTCAATTTTCCCATTTCTTCTGCCAGAACGTCTTTAGTTATAAACTCAGATTGCTGCGTCTGCTCCTGATGTGCATTCCCAGAAATAGATTCCCCTTGATTAGGGCGAATCTCGGCTTGACTCCTTTCCGGAATCTGACTCCTTCCTCGCCCTCTACTTCTAGTTCTTCTCCGACCCCTACTCCTCGAAGCATAAGTTGGAGGATTAACAAGAGATTCCTCCCTTTCTTCAGATGCAGGGTCGGCAATTATTTCTGATCTTCGTGATCGATTAGACATCTGTAGATATTTTAGTATTAAATATAACGTATTCACATTCCCAAATATAATATGGTATTCGAGTATAGGTATGTACCTGTAAATTCATAATTACATTGGCCATTTGTAATTTGAATTCACCTTACATACTACCCTCTTTAACCCATTATATTTTATTCTCAGCGATACTAATTATGTCCGGGGCCCTTAACAAGCAAATTACAGTTTAAGTCTAGGCATCATGCTTTGAATACCTAAATCTCTTAAACTAAGGCTCTGATACCACTTATGTACCACCCCCAAACACCACATTTGCATATAACACATATCTCATTACATAGAAATACATTTAACACCATAATGGTCCCACTAGTACAAGGATTCTTATATGTACAAARTTTACATATGAAAAATTCCAAAATAAAATCCTGTACTATCACATGTATAACAACATGTATTTTCCAAAACAAGCAATCTCATGCAGATCTTCAAAAGTAGATATCAAGTTAAGGAAAATATTCACTTTTTCCCTTTCCCCTTACTATCCCTAGACCTCGTAATTCCTTCATTGCATATTTTTAAAACAGAAAATGAGGATTAGACTAGAAGGGTCTAGTGAGTAAATCCCTTCTTTGCAAATGCAGGGTGATAAACACCAAAATGTAATGAATTATCTTTGCTCAGGTATATTTGCATTTGAATCAGACAATGCAGCTCTCAATAGAATGAATGACAAGATAAACTCAATAATATCAGATCCTGATATAAATGCATCTGCTTAAAGATCCAATATTACCAAAATGAAACTAACATTGCGGCCAAAGCTTCTTTGATTCATTAGACTAAAAAGACCAGAATTCCTCTATAAATATTAATGGAAAGATTTAAGGCAATATTTGCCTTTTATGACAAACCATTTTCCCCTTCTCAATAACATCTACATTATTATTTCTAATAGGAATAATATCTCTGATTCATCAGGTCACAAAGAAATGATGATTTGAAGTTATCAAATGCAATTAGTAACAATAGTAAGAGTTATAATAATATCCACATATGACAATGCCTCCCTTATTCCAATTACACATGTCCCTGATATGCCACCCTTGTTTCTCCATCAAAACAAGGTTGCTTATCAGAATAGACAAAAGTCACCACGTCTGAAAGTACCCATTCCCAGTTCCAAACCAGAACAGACAAAAGTCACCACATCTGGGGGAACTACCTCTTAAAACAAGTTTCATACCAAAACAGACATACGTCACCACGTTAGGTAGAAACATTTTCCCAAATCCAGTTCCATACCAAAACAGACTTACGTCACCATGCTTGGTAAGAACATATCTTTTATTTAAAAAGATATAAAATACCCCTTTTTATAATATCATAATTAAACCCAATAATATTTTACCAAATTATAAAAATTCCAAGAAAGCCCAACACTTGCTATTTACATCAAATACACATCCGGACAAGTTATCCGGACAAGAAATCCGAACAACTGTCCCTTTGTCCGATGTACAAATCCGAACAACACACTTGTCTTATTTATCAATCTGGTCTAAGCCCTTGTCCGATACTATGTTCGGTTTACAGCTAAATCGGACAACACTATGTCCGCTTTTAGGTAATTCGGACAACACTTCATCCGATTTAGAAACAATCCGGTCACCCTTTAACCAAATAAAACCCGAATCTCACATACTTAATTTAAGAATATTATGCAGTTCTTTCAAGATCAATAACCAAAACTTTTAGAAGCAATTTGTAGAAAATACTCACCTTTATGTAGATTTGAAGATGAAAAAGTCAATTTGAATCCAAACTTGATTCTCCGGACAACTCTTCTCAATTGCTCTCAATTTCCCAAATAAGGCAAGAAACTTTTGCCTGATAACCCTGTCCTCATATGTATACTGTCTAAATGTGGAAAATCGGCCACTCTCTCACCCCACATGCATGCATATAAAATTCATGCATATATAACTCATGCACACACATACTTATGCATATTAATATCATGCATACATATATATATATATATATACACACCTATATATGTATTATGCATATATCCCCATGCATGAAATACACATACTTACGCATTTAACCCATGTAAGCATGTATCCACATAAACAATTAATTTACATAATAAATACCTTGGGTAATAACCTGGATCCGGTTATCACACCAAGAGCCTGGTATGATATCTTATCAGAATTTCTGGTAAAATCAGGTTTCTCGAAAGGTAACATTGACACAACGCTCTTTATTAAAAAGGAGAAGTTGGATATTATTTTGATACAAATTTATGTAGATGATATAATATTTGGATCTACGAACCCAAAATACTACAAAAACTTTTCTACTTTAATGGTTTCTCGTTTTAAAATGAGTATGATGGGTGAGATGAACTTCTTTTTAGGACTTCAAGTCAAACAATTATCTTCGGGAATTTTTATTTGTCAAACAAAATATATTTTCGATATCCTGAAGAAATTTAATTTGGAAAATTGTTCATCTAGAAAAACACCTATGGCTCATGGTATAAAACTACATGCTGATCCATCTGGAAAAGCTGTAGATCAGAAAACATACAGAGACATGATTGGCTCTTTATTGTATTTAACGTCTTGTAGACTGGATATTGTGTTTTCAACACATCTTTGTGCCAGATATCAGGCTAATCCAAAGGAGAGTCCCATTTAAGTGTCGTTAAGCGCATTTTTCGTTATCTGAAAGGAACTGCCAGTGTTGGACTCTGGTATCCAAAGGGTACTAGCTTTGAACTAATAGCATACTCAGATGCAGATTACACAGGTTGTATGTTGGACAGGAAGAGTACCTCGGGTCATCTACAATTTCTGGGTATCCATCTCTACCGCTGAAGCAGAATACGTAGCTTTAGATGAAAAATGCTTTAGCTTTCTAGTATCTAAGTTAGGCATGTTAAATTTAAAATTTTGAATTTTTCTTAAAAACAGTTCAATTTATTGAACGGTGTTTAATTCAAATTCATTTGGTCAAAATATCTGTATTTTTCAATACAAATCAGTATTCAATTTTATGTGATTTTAAATCTTTTGATAGTGGGAATCTATATTTGAGGGGGAGTTTGGAATTTTGTTCATATTTTAACTGATTCATATTTTGAGGGGGAGTAAATATATCTGTATGTACTAACTGGTTTAATTTTTCTCTTATAGGTTATCATACAATATCTAATTTTTGAAAGATTTAGAGTTTAAAAGAATAAGTGTTTGACCGATTTAGACTAATCCGGACAACACCTTGTCCGATATACCTCATATCCAGACAAAGCAGTGTCCGATTTAGGTTAATCCGGACAAAAGGCTATTGGATAAACTCTTATCTGGATAAGATTAGATATGTTCTAAGGAGTTGTGCGATTTAGTAAATCGCTTGATGGTTGATGTGCGATTTAGTAAATCGCTTGATGGTTGATGTGCGATTTATGTAAATCGCTTGATCTTTTGTGAGTGACTAAGTGTAAATTGCTCGTTTCTTTGAGCGATTTATGTCTAAATCGCTCGTTCTTTGAGCGATTTCATTCTTTATCGCTTGTTCCTTATGCGATTTATCATCCGGTTTATAACTTCGTTGTGAGAGTAAGTCTAAATCGGATAACCCTTTGTCCGGTTTATCTTAATCCGAACAACCCTTGTTCGGATTAGTAGTTTAAGGGTCATTTCTCTTTCCTATATATACCCGTCCGATTTTTACCTTCCACTTTTTACTTTCACTCAAATTGCTTATCACTACTCATCTTTGTCTCCGTGTGCTTAAATCGCTCAAGTTCTTCAAGAATTCTTTGATCGACTTCTGTTTCTTTTTCATCTTCATTCTAAGGTGTATATCGTATAATATTTGGACTTGATTGGACTTTGTCTTCGTTTTTAGACTTAATATGAATTCTAAACCTCAAATCTCTAAATGAACCATAATCGAATTTGGATTTAATTTTTTGATTCTGAATATAAGTGAACTTAAACCGCTCAAACTTAAATCGCTCATGTTCTTAAATAATATCAACTGGTTTCGTTCATGATCTGTAAGTTTTAGGTTTTTGTTCATGGCTTAGATTTTTTTAGTCGATTTAATTTTTAGAGTTTTAATCGTGTTTTTGACCGGTTTGTTTCACCAGAGAAGATGACCGGTGATTTGTCCGGTTTAAGTTTTTCCCTTAGATTTTTTTTAATTTTTTTTTACCGGATTGCTAATCTGGGCGTTTTATTTTTTGTTGTTGTTTTCTTTAATTTTTTTGTTGTTTTCTTTCTTTTTTTTATTAGTTAAGTTTTTTTTTGGTAAATTTTTTAGTTAATTCTTTTTGGTTTAGTGTTAGTATTTTTTTATATTTTTTTATTTTAGTTTTAAATTTTTTTTAACTCTTTTAATTTTGTTTTTAAGTTTTTGATTTTTTTTAGAATTTTTTTTTGTTATCAGGTATTAGCATTGAATTTTTTTATCTGGATCTAACATTTTATGATTTTTACAGGTAAAATGGCTAAACATAATTAGTCTGACGAGGAATCTCACATTCTTTCCGTCAGATCTGACAACCTCAACAACCCAAACCAGCCAATAAATAACCCAATTCCAGATGAATCTCTTTTTCCACAATGCTTTTATCTTGAAATAAAAACCAATAACCATCATTTCAACTTCGACATGCCCTCCGAATACAAAATTATTTCTGAAATACTTCGTGGACTCACTATAGCCTATGCCCTTTCAGCTAACGCTTCTGTCCCGATGGTATACCTTCAACAATTTTGGAACACACTTACTCTTGCAAAAGATGGTGACATTTACGTCTTTGAAGGCAATGTAGACGAATACACAAGTCGGTTGACCTTGAAACGACTTCGAAGAATTCTACGTCTACCAGGACCAATCTCGTCTGGATTCGAACAATTAATCACCGATGATGAGTTGTGTAGAGACATCAAAAGATTATGATACTCGCAAGAGATAACTAATCCGTCTCAGTTCAAAAGAAGATTTTTCCTTCAATATGGCACTTACTCTTTTCAATCCTCAACCGGTGCCTAACATCCAAGACTGCTGGAATTGATACCTGTAGTAGTTCCTTTCTGAAGTTCTTCCACGACATTGTTTTCATGCGTCGTTACGACTACGCGCTTATCATCTAGAATGAACTAGTCGAGTTGGTCAACAGCAAAAAATTTCCATCAAAAGCAAGAAAGTTTGTGATGTTTCAGAGATTTCTACAACTGATTATTAAAGCCATGATCAATGCAAATGATGACATTCTGGCCAGGGCAGAAAGTGAAGTTGGCCATCATTCGTCATGACACATATTCGCCAACACACTGAAGTTGAAGATTTGGATTCGATAATGGAAATACCACCTGAGTTATTTGCCTACGCTGATCAGAGTGCTCAGTGTGTAATAGATTATAGGAGAGAGATAGATCCTATAGCTCAACCAGAACCGGTTGAACCTACCCCGAGATCAACCCATGCCTTAGCTGAGGGAGAGGGTTTAGATATATCTGAGAGAATTCAGGAACACGGGTTACTTAAACAGGGTTGTGAGCCGAGAGAAAATGTGATTGTGTTGATCCTAGATCTCTCAATAACACTAATAATCTAGTTAATAATAACCAAATTATAGTGATTTGATGAACAAAGTGATGAACACTCAAGAAAAAATATGAAAAATTATGAACAATCTTGAGCATCAAAGATTTCACTTTATTAATAATAAAAACGTAAAATCGACTTAGATTACAATAGGCCTAATCACCTATTTATACTAATAAGAAGATAACTATCTAATGAGACTTTTTAGCTAATCTTCTAATAACAGATAACGATCATCTAAACTATGGATAAACTTTAGTAATTAAGATAAACTTGAAATCTAGCTGTTGACTTGTCATCTCCAGTTGTCATTCATGGTATGATAGATCATCTTTATCTTTAAGTCTTCATCGCATGCTTCTGCATGAATTGCGGGAAAATACTCTAAGTGTAGTTGACTAGAAGTTCGATGAAGATGCTCTTTCCATCGCATCCTTGGTCGTCTATCGGTCCTCTGGTTGTGCTCCAGACTTAGTCAATTCTGCCTTGATGTCTCCATCGCTCTTCTGATTCTTCATCACTAATTGTTTTTCATTACTTTTTCACTTTATGAATTATGGGGTTTTACAATATCCCCCTAAGTAATGAAATAACAAACATTGACTAATCTAGAAACAACCGTGAAGAACAGAGACTAATCTAATAGAAAAACATCAAATTCTAATTTTCATTGGATGATGAAATTCTTACAATACTGGAATCAAAAAAACATCATGACAAAACAAAACAAATACAACTCATCATGAGCTACCTTGATATATTTCATTGAAGCGCATGAGCAGTCTTCGATAGCCGATGACTGTCGATATCTCATGAATAAGCCGACTCCCTTCTTCTCTTGGCACGTGGTTTCTACCCAGTCTTTCTCTAATGACTTTTTGAAACTATTCAAGTGTTTCCGATGAACACTTGAAGGCCTCAGTTAGTCTAAAGAATTTTTTAACCCCGAACTCATTCTTGTAAACAAGTCCAAGTTCGGGTTGAGTTAGGACTAAGGCAGACCTTTTCTCCTACAGGCCTTGGAAGTCTTCGTTTGGTGGAGCGCATGATAGTCTTTCAATCCCTAGCCGAAGAGCAATTTCAAAATCACTCTTGGCTCTATGGTTCACCAGGGTTTTCATCGTTTTTACTACCGCTCGGTTCGCCATTCCATACCTGATATCGTGGTCCTGCCTTTGAGCTGTGTATGCGTATAATTCAATCAAGTCATATGGATTGAGATTAATGAGGTCATTTTCATTGAACACGCTAACTTGCCCAAGTGCTCTCTCCACAGTGAACTCGATGTATCGAATGGCTCGGTTGGCAAATGTCCTTACTTTCATATCGATGACCCTTCTTATCCCATCATTCGAGAAGACAGCCTGAGGTGCTTATGTGGTCTATCTAATGAATCTATGGTGTAAGAGGTCCATGGACTCAGGTGATAAGATTGGAGGGTTGATGGTCAAACTTTCATCACGGTCTTCGTACAGGTATTGATGGATGTTTTCCATTATAATTGGTTCCCTGGGTGGCAATTCAGGACGTCTCCACATCGACTCCATGCTCTATATAATCTCATCTACCAGGCTCTAAGGAGGTTACCTTGATGAAGAGGGAGTATCCGCATGCACCACGGGTGGATGGGTTGAGGGTTGTGTATGAGTTGGTGAGGGTATGGTTTTTTGTTGAGTTGGTTCAGCTTGGGTTGTTTGTGGTTCATTGGGTTCGGTTTGGGTGGTTTCTGGTGCATGGGGTTCTATTTGTGTTTGTGGTTGTTGGGGTGATGAAGGTTGGATTATTGTTGGTTCTGGTTGTATGGATAAAGTGAAGGGTTCTGTGGTGCGAGGGGTTGGAGAAGGGGTTAAAGGTAAGTTTGATGTGGGTGATGAAGGTTGGTTTATTTATGTTGGTGGGGTGATTGGCTCTTCATCGGTTGAGGAACTCAACACGATGGGTTATGGGGTTGCAGCGAAGGGTACATGTACATATTGTACATCTTCAGAGGGTAGAGCCTCTGGTTCTCTTGCTTAGGTTCCTTCAGTTGAGGGTGGTGGTTGAGTTTGTGGTGATGGTGATGGTGATCCAGCAGATTCTGTATGTTATGCAGCCGCGGCCTCTGTCTCCCCTTCGTGAGGTCCAAGACCTTGATCATCGGGGTCTTGGTCTTCATGCCTTGGCCTTTTGTGTTGGCGGCTGCTAGAGCAAGAGGCTCTGCTCCTCTTCTTCTTTTTGTTCTTCCTGAAGGACGCAAGATACGCCTTCAGGGTAGCTTGTCTTCGACTCGCCTCCATTGTTTGGAGGAGAGAGAGGTGGTGCATCGTTGTTCATTGGCCAGGTTCTGGGAGAGAACCCTTGTTGGTTGGATGGCCCGATGAACGAATTTGGCACTAATCTCATTGAAAGATGAGACTAGCACCTTGGACAGATCCCGTAGGTCAGCTCTGGTTGCGAACTCGGTGGAGGAGGATGAGGCTTGTGGTGGTATAGAGGTGGTGGTGGATGTATATGGAGGGATGAGAAGGTTGGTGATGAGGTCTCTTACCTCTATAGTGAATGAGGAGAAGGCTTCATCAAAGGATGGGCCTGCAGAGGGAGGTTGGGGTGGAGGAGTAGGCTGTGGGATTTGGGCTAGGATAGTGGCGGGTAGTTGGGTGAGGGTGGTTTGGATGGAGGCCATTTGATTGGTGAGGTTGGCAAGGGTAGCATCGATGGATGAGGTGGATTGTGGTGGTGCTTGATGAGGAATTTGGGAGATGATGGTTGTGGGTAGGGAGTTAAAGGTTTGAAGGATGGTTTGAAGTTGGGAGATGATGTATGTGAGGTTCTCATCGGCCTCAATTGCCTGGGCCATGAGGGTGGGGATGGATTGGATGAAGATTTGGTTTCGTTGGGTGGCAAGGGAGGATGTGGTGTTGTGATGTTGGGTGATGGTTTGTTGGAGCATTTGAAGGCGGGTGGTATTGGCTTGGGTTTGGGTTTCAATTTGAGAGAGATGGTGTTGCAGGATTGCAAGGGATTGTTGGAGGTTAGAGTTATAGGTGGAGGGTTAGTTATCAACAATTCTTTGTGTGATGAGTTTAAGGTCTTCCGAGGACCGCATCACTGTATCGACAAAGGCTTGGAACTCGGCCTTTGTGACCAGGTCTGCATGTGGGGTAACCCCTGCAGCAATAGATGTTGCAGGTTGGGCCTCTGCTCCGAAGGTGCCTTCTTGGCCTTGTGAGAAGGTAGGCCTGGAAGGACTTCCATGACGTCCTTGATAGCCCTCAAGAGAGGAGCTATCTCGTGATGTTGCGACATCTACTTCCTCTTCCTCGGCTTCAGAGGCCGGGTAAGTGAAGCGAATGTGTGTCCCCTTCGGTAGATCAAATATCGAAAAGGGATGTGCATGAAGGGACGATCGCTCTGAACGATCTTGGGGTTCAATATCAGAAGGAACACATGCTTCTGTGTGTGTGGTGGGATGTGTCGAGCCCTGAGGCGAAGGGGCTCTTATATCTTCATCACTTCTCTGTTGAGAGAGGGGTGATGGAAAATGTGGTTCCTCGGCTGATACATCTCCAGAAGCCCGAAGAATGGCCTCTGGATGGCTGGTTGGAGTTGGGAGTGGACTAGGTCATCCTTGTTCAATACCCCTGTGGCTTTTATCGCCAGGGGTAGATGATGTGGTTGCCCTTTCGGTAGTGGGGGGAGAAATTGTATGAGTAGGGCCGGGGGAGGCACGATGAGTAGCATCATCATCATCATCATCTTCATCATCCGATGAAGATGTCTCATGTGCTCCCTCGCTTGGTTCGGGGGACGGTTCTAATCGCTCAGGGGTAGCTTCCCTCGGTTCCTGGGACAACATAGAGCGTTCATAGGCCTGGCGTATCTCAGATGTTGATGGAATGACATTAAGCATAGCCCTGGAGAGTGGACGGTTGATGCTGTAACCCTCCTTCGAGAGGGTTGGGCGACGTCCATGCATCTTGTAAACGGGGCTAAAGGGTTCCTCAGCTGGTAGGCCATGCTTCCTTATTGCATCCCCAATGAAGAGGGCGAGGAAGCGAGGGAAGAGAACCGCAGTGAGAGGCTTTCCAGCGGCTTGGAGTTTACATTTGTTGACCACTGCCGCATGAATCTCGTTGTAGATCAGGAAGGCGTAGTCGAGGTTCAGTTTGAAGAACAGCCCATACATGATAGTCATGATGTTGATGTTCCCTTGCTCCAATGAGCCAAGTTTGCATGTGAGAGCTCTGTTAAGGATGGAGAAGAACATGTTCCACATCGGCGGGAGGAATTGGTGTTTGAAGTCCGATACGTTGCGTAGGTCACGATTGTAACCTAGCATCTTCACGAAGCRGAGGATGTCGTCGGTGGTTGGTGGTTCGTCATATTGTTCAATTCCATGTTCCCGTCGAGTGGGAATGCACAGAACCGGAGAAACCTTAGCCCACGATATCTTGAGCAAGCATATCATATCGTTAGGGGCTTCCATGTCCCCCATTATTCCGTGGCTTTCTGGTTCAAACTCGCACGTTTGCCAATATTGGTGGACGTACTTTATGGGTACGCCGGTGTCAGCAAGAGTGAGGGAGGGAAGAATAATGCAGTTCTTGAAAAACTCGATCAAAACTGCAAATCTATCGTCAAACAGGGTGTTTCGGAGTTTGATAGACTGGTTGTTTGGCTTCATGGGTAGGAAGACGATAGCGCGGCTGTCGGTGCCGATGGATTAGACTCTGCTGTCATTGTTGTTCGATTCGTGTGAGGCGGAGGAGGCCATTGTTGAGGAAGTTGCAGGTTTGGTTTGTCAAAATATAGATGCAGGTTTATGGAAGTGTAAAGAGAAGATGGATGAGGAAGAAAGGTATTTATAGGCGGGAATATGGTGAGGGAGTGGGGTGTGGGGGGTGGAAGGGAAACGGTTTCTTGATTATTAAAATACAATAATCATGAAAAATTTTGGCGGTTTTGGGTATAGACGATTTGATTTGAAGAACGTCAGCCCTCTTGATTGTACGTGCCATTAATGTTACATGACACGTGTCAAGGCAGGGTTAGGGGGGGAAGTTGAAAGGGTGTATGGGGAACA
>NW_020200616.1:125090-126141 GCF_001531365.2 Cynara cardunculus var. scolymus
CAAATATGATGTCGTCCACATATATTTGAACAAGTAAGATGTCACCTTTATGCTTTTTAAGAAAGAGGGTTGTATCAATTGTACCTTTTTCGAAACCATTGTTGATGAGAAAGGTAGATAGAGTTTCATACCAGGCCCTGGGTGCTTGCTTCACCCCATAGAGGGCTTTATCCAGAAAGTAGACATAGTCTGGATGTGGATCTTCGAACCCAGAAGGCTGCTGCACGTAGACTTCTTCTTGAAGTTTGCCATTGAGGAAGGCAGACTTGACATCCATCTGATAGACCTTAAAGCCTTTGTGAGCGGCGTAGGCTAGGAACATTCTGATGGCTTCAAGTCTTGCAACGGGAGCGAATGTTTCATCATAATCAATTCCTTCTTCCTTGCGGTAGCCTTTGGCAACAAGCCTGGCTTTGTTCCTTATTACGATGTCATCTTCGTCCTTCTTGTTTCGGAAGACCCATTGGTGCCTATGGTCGTCTTCCCTTTGGGTAGAGGGATAAGGGACCATACTTTGTTTCGTTCAAACTGGAGTAATTATTCTTGCATTGCTTCTATCCAGTTTGGATCTTGTAGGGCTTCTGAAATCTTCTTAGGTTCTATCATGCTCAAAAAGTTGGCGAAGAGGCATTCATTTGCTGTGGCAGATCTCGTCTTGACACCAGAGGTTGGATCACCAATGATTTGGTGGTGTGGATGATCTTTTGTCCACTTGGTGCTTGATTGAGGTTCTAGAGCAACAGGATACAACTCTTCACCGACTGATGGAACTGCTTGCTCCCCCTCGACGAGATCATCTCCAGAGTTAGATTCTGGATCTTGATCATGATCTG
This sequence comes from Cynara cardunculus var. scolymus, assembly GCF_001531365.2. Classification (NCBI taxonomy): domain Eukaryota; kingdom Viridiplantae; phylum Streptophyta; class Magnoliopsida; order Asterales; family Asteraceae; genus Cynara; species Cynara cardunculus. Next base: position 125,924 of record NW_020200616.1, read on the forward strand.
AAGACACAAAAGAAGTAGATGGTGAAGTAACATGAGTTTCTGTAAGAGTTATACCTTCAACATTAGAGACTTCATGATCTTCATCGATTCTGGAGTTAGATTTTGTAGTGGGCACATTTCYARAGATTACTTCTTCATCGAAGATGTCTTCAAATAATTGAGCTAGCTCCGATTCATTGGGTTTGCCAAGTGATGAATCAGATGCTCTTCTTTGAAGT
>NW_020200616.1:129152-131123 GCF_001531365.2 Cynara cardunculus var. scolymus
AGTCTTTTCCTTTGCAAGTTCAGCTTTTTCTTCGGTTAGAAGGTCAGTTTCTCTTTTGTAGAAACTTGCTTCTTTTTCCGCTTTTATCCTTTCGGATTTTTCAAAATTTAATTTCAAGAAATCTTTGGAAAGTTTTATTACCCTTAACTCTAGCTCCGATGGGGCAGAGTTGGTTTCATTGGAAGTAGACTCACATACCTGGTCATCAGAGTTGTAGGCGGATTCTGCGTTGGACGTGGCCATTAGACATATGAGTGCTTTGTCTTCATCGTCTGATGAAGAATCGGACACCTAATTTTCTTTTTCAGCCATCAGGCTTCGCTCTCTGGAATTATATTTGTATTTGTTCTTGTAATAATCAGCATCCTTTACCAATCGTCCTCGGCATTCTTTGGAGAAATGACCGAGCTATCCACATCTAAAGCATCGAAGGTCATTCTTCCTTCCATCTTTGTCTTCTTTCCTCTTGTCTCTTTTATCTTCTCTTCTTTCTTCTCTTTCTTCTCTCCCATCTCTTCTATCTTCCCTCTGATGAAATTTGGATGGCTTCCTTTCATATGACGACTGGTACCTTTCCCCCTTGAACTCTTTTCGTTCATAGTGTTTCTTGATGAACTTTCTCTGGAACTGCTTTGTGATCAAGGCCAAAGATTTGGCAAAAGTTTTAATTTCATCATCTGATTCAGAAGTTTCTTCTTCAGATTCTGATTCTACTACCAATGCTTTCTTGCCTTTCTTTTTATGTTCTTTGGTAGAAGTCCTTGATTTTTCCTTTTCATCGGCAGCAAGGGCAAGAGGTCCACCAATGGAAACCTTCTTTTTCATTATGTCATTCTCTTGTGCTGCAAGCCTTCCATACAGATCATGAAGTGACCAGCTGTCTAGGTCCTGGTTTGCTTGAAGGGACATAGACAACTAAGTCCATTCATCGCCCAGACTTTTTAGGAATAAAACGTTGTTTTCTTCCTTAGTTCTGGAGATATCGTTTCGATGACATTGATTGATCAATGTGTTAAAACGATCATAAGTTTTCTGTATTGGTTCATCAGGGAGGGCCTTGAAATTAGTATATTCGTTGAGACAATGTGCTCTACGATTTTTTCTCGTTTTGCTTCTCCTTCCAGTTGACTTGCCAGTTCATCCCATAGTTCCTTGGTTGTGGAACATGCGTCGAGGGATTGGAAGATTTCATTGGGTATAGCCATGATTATCAATCGTTTGGCCTTTTTGTCTGTTTCTACTCTTTCCATGTCGTCTTCATCCCAATTCTTTTCATCTTTGGGCATAAAGTAGGCAGGAATTTCAGCCGTGGTGTTTGTTCCTAGAACTCTTGGGACAAGAGTTTGTGGAATGTAAGGACCCTCCATTACAGATCTCAGGAGGTTCCTGTCCATTCCTTCCAAGAAATTCACCATTCTGATCTTCCATTGTGGATATTATTCTCGTTGAAGAGTTGGAGGCTTGGTGAGAGAGCCAACACTATAAGCGGAATTCAAGTTGGCCATTGAGAATTTTGAAGAAAAGGATTTGGGTTTTGACGAGAGAAAAGGTCAAAAATTGAGAGATTTTTGTTTGATCGTTTTGATTGGAAAATCAATCAATCGKCTCTGATACCAATTGTTGATCTCAGATCTCTCAATAACACTAATAATCTAGTTAATAATAACCAAATTATAGTGATTTGATGAACAAAGTGATGAACACTCAAGAAGAAATTATGAACAATTATGAACAATCTTGAGCGTAAAAGATTTCACTTTATTAATAATAAAAACATAAAAGCGACTTAGATTACAATAGGCTTATTCACCTATTTATACTAATAAGAAGATAACTATCTAATGAGACTTTTTAGCTAATCTTCTAATAACAGATAACGATTATCTAAACTATGGATAAACTTTAGTAATTAAGATAAACTCGAAATCTAGCTGTTGACTTGTCATCTCCAGCTGTCATTCATGGTATGAT
>NW_020200616.1:131378-151567 GCF_001531365.2 Cynara cardunculus var. scolymus
ATGAAGATGCTCTTTCCATCGCATCCTTGGTCGTCCATCGGTCCTCTGGTTGTGCTCCAGACTTAGTCAATTCTGCCTTGATGTCTCCATCGGTCTTCTGCTTCTTCATCACTTATTGTTTTTCATTACTTTTTCACTTTATGAATTATGTGGTTTAACAGATTGAGAGGGGTAATCTAGAGCGGGGAGACTCTGATCAACATAGTACTTCAACTGACAATATTTACACAGCTTCTTCCTCAAGCTCGAAAGATACTACTTCTGATGATCAGGCAACTCAGGGTGATGCTGATAATGATGATCATAACGATGGTGATGATAATATTGCTCATCCTGTGCTTTCACAAAATATTCAAGTGGGAGCAGTTATTGAAAACATTGAAGATATATTTCCTGAAATTCAAGGTCCACAGACTTGTCCAAGTCTATATTCTTTATCATTTAATGTTGATGAATTTGATGATAGCTACGATGAATTTCATCGTTTACTGAAGGATATTTCAGTTGAAGGAGATGAGGGCGAACAAGTTGAAAATGCTGAGAGGATGAGTGAAATGGAAGGAGAAAAAGATGGTGAGAGTGTGAGTGGAGCTCAAAATGAAGAAAATGCTCCTATCCCAGCTAATACAGTTAGTCGGGCACCCACATCTGCTATCGATATTCATTCGTTCAATGTTGGTATTGAAATAGACATAGCTAGCCCAGCTATGCATTTGCACACCCCTCTCAGCCACTCAACTGCTTCTCAGCAAGCAGTTGTTTCATCTTCTCACGGGGACTTAGCATATAATCTATCTGCTTCTCAATTGGAGAATGTGGATATTGAAGATAGTAGGCCTCTGCCCCAGCCTACGACATCGATTCTGTGCACCTCGAGTCTAGAGTTGATACACTTAGGTACACATGAGTCGAGAGCATATGTTGCTCAAACTGCAGTTCTTAGTGAACTTGCCGAAACGACCAGAGTGGAGTCTATTGACTTACTACTAGGACAGGTCGGAAGTCCTACCAGTGCTACTATCACGCCAACACTGAACGTAGGCACAACAGTTGTTTCAACTGGTAATCTAAGTGATCCAGGTGTGAGTTTACCCGACTTTGTGTCAAGGGAGTATTTGGACGGTGCCTTAAAGGCTGTTCAGGATCACATGGAAGCTCAAATTCTCAGTTTGAAGAGAATCATGAAAGGAAAAGAGCCTGTAGCTGAAGAACAACCATCTGTGCCGTCACCACCGCCTATGTCTGAACCTCCGAGGGCACAAGAACAATCGGTGGATGAGCTCAAATTGTTATTGTACGCAAAGCTTATGTCTACTCAAAATCCTGATGCGGCAGATGTAGATTTGGTTGGGCTCCTTAGACAGCATGTCAATGAAAACCCAACTCTTCGGGCCTTAGAGTTTTTGGCATTCCAAGATGTAGTTGCTGCTAATTTCTCAAAAGTTAGCAAGTTAATTACATCCAACACTAAAGCATTGAAGAATTCTATTGATGCCCTATCTGAAAGGGTATCGAACTTAGAAGATACTTTCCGCGCTCAAACCACCTCCTTGAAACGAAGGCATGATGATCCGGACGATCCTGATCATCATGAGGGGGAGAGAAAAAGACAGAGGCTGGCTGAGTCGTCTGTTCATGCTGAAGGTGTTGAAAGGGAGCCGGATTCTGAAGCGGCTAATGTTGAAAGTCCTGTTCCAGAAAGAACAAGGGAAAGGACTACACAGTAGAGACAAGGTGTCCTGTAATGGTTGAAGAGGAAATAGCCATGGAGGCAAATCCAATAATCGAGCCAATGGTTGAAAATCCGGCGGACTACACAGTAGAGACAAGGTTGCTTTCGGATATGTCTATGAACGTTGGCTTTAATCAAGCTTTTTCTAAAGAATTGGGTGGAGTTCAAGACTTTGGTGAAGACATAGAAAATATTGATGAGTCATCTGGAATGTATTTTGACTTTGAAGCTGACATCAACGAAGATGATCCGATTTTCCATTCCAGGGTGATCATCAGATTCCTTCTGAACCTTCCACCGCAGTTGATCAAGGCACTTCAAAAACTCCGAGAATGGCATATGATCCTATAGAAATATTTACCAAGAATTACGTGCCGTTTGCCATTCGTGCAAATGTTCCAGGTTATGACAGAGCATGAATTAGAGAACCTTACCTGGAAGACATCTACTTCGGCATTTTTCTTCGGCACCGCAAAGCTCTTAGTGCAGATAAAATTCTCGAGATTCATAAAGAAACCTGAGAATATCATTTGGAATATAAGCATTTTCTCAAAGCAAAGCTCCTTCCGATAAGTCAAGTACGGACCAAACTTCGCATTGTGTCCATCAAACAAATTGATGTCAATAGACTCCTTAGAGTTTGGTATCTGGTGTTTACAATTACAAGACAGGATGGACGTGTCTGGACTTTCAGCAAAGCTGATTTCTCAAATCTCTATTTAGAAGATCTGGAGCATATGTATCACGAACTACGGAATCTTAAACTTTGAAGATAAGGAGCAATTATTGCTCTTGAGGCGATCAAAAGATATTTGAAGAGTCATGTCAAAGTATCCATGGTTCTAGATATTCAGATGGGTCTTGAAGATAACCAGAAGATTATTAATTTGAAAAGACCAGATCATGAACTTGAAGATATTGAAGGCTATCCTCTTTATATCATTCTTGAAGATCCATAGTTTGGTGTGATCTATGATGCTGAAGATTGGATAAAGAAGTTTATGAGATTCAGTGAGCTGAATAAGTACAGTGATGGTACTATATGGATGGTGCGTCGGGCGCTTGAGAAGATTAAAGCTAACAATGATAAAGCCGTAGAATCGGAGAGAATGAGTCCGAAGGAAAGGTATCTACTAATCAATGCTCTAAACTTGCTATATGACAAGTTGCAATATTGGAGTGCATTAAGGAGGATTGAGACACTTCTTGGAATAAGAAAGTAAAGATTTACAATGTCTCGAACTTGAATCCAAAGGGGGAGATTGTTGGGTTCAAGATTGTGCTAATATGTTGTATTCAAGTTCTCTCATTTTGTAATAGTTAGCTTTATTACTTTCTTAGTATAAATAAATTTTTAGTAGCTTAATTGTAATTAGTTGTTGCTAATCACTTTGTAATACTCTCTCAAGAAATACATTTACAAAGCTTGGTGAAAATCTCTCTCTTCTCTCAATTGTGTTCTTGAAGATTTATCTGATTTCATTCATATTTGGGATTCACAAGAACTTCCAACCGCCATTGAAGAACACTCACCACCAGTAACAGAAAAATCATCCTTGTTCGTCAAATCGATCTCCAATTCCAAGTATGTTCTTCGCAATCCTACCAGTTCTCAAAACCCTAAACAAAATATTGAACCAAAAACGCTTCTAGTAAGCCCTAAAATTTTTCCCCAATACCAATAACAGTCATCTTCAACCCCTTTCTCCAAGAAACCTGCAAAATGTATTCCTCTGAATCTAACAACTCACAAACCAACACCACCACTCTCAAATCTATCGAGGGAACAAACCAGAATGTCATACCACTTCCCTTGAAACCCAACAACCACTCCCTTTACTTGATCTTGGATAGCTTCGATTCCATGTATGATCCCATAGTGGACATTGTCCACCACCATTTCCTCAACCCTGCCCTCACCAATGCCAATGACGCCGTTCCTGAGCGCTTTATTCATAAATTTTGGCAATCCTGCGACATAATTAACTCTCAATGTGGGATAGTCGTGGAGTATTATCTCCCTTCAACAAAAGAATATGTCAGTGTTCGTACTTCAAGGTCGTTGTTCTCCCACATCCTTCAACTACCCACTGAGACGGATCTTGGTTTGAACGAGTACGCACCTCTCCCAACTAGGGACGAGTTGGTTGCTTTCCTAAAGATGTTGGGTTACAACCAGCAGATCCGGTACCTATCTCAGTACCGTCAACAGTTCTTGCCGCCAATGTGGAATGTGTTGTTCACATTGGTTAACCGATCGCTCACGGGCAAGATAGGAAGTCTCAACATATGCTTAACGAATATTCTATAGATAGTCTATGGGATCTTCTTCGATCTCCCACTAGATTAGTCCTTGATTTTGTATACAGTATTCAAGGCAGCTGTCGCCAAGAAGATCCTCGACGTCTCCAAAAGAAAACATTTACCAGCTCTGCTCTTCCCATGCTTTTTAGCTCTTCTTCTAAAACCTAGTCTTGACGAGCAGAACATCGACGTCACGGGCCATCTTATGCACAAGGTGCATGTGCTATCAACGTATAAGCCAACTGTGCACATGGATAGCTATCCAACTGAAAGACCGATTCCAACAAAGTTGGTATCTTACATGAAGACGAGGGAGGTGAGAAGAGCTTACAGACGTGTACACGAGGCACTAGAACCAGTGCCTCGAACCCTGACACACATAGGGATAACCCAAGAGGGAGTGGAGGCAGAAAGACCTCTACCTGAGAGGTAACATGAAAGGGAGAGAGAGAGATAGATGAAGAGGAAGAGGCAGGAAGCTCAGTCACAAAGCAGGCATTTAATGCTTGAAGACGGAGCACATAAAGAGAAAGCTGCTACAACAGAGAGGGAGAAGGAGGAAAAGAGAAAGATAAAGAGAAAGAGAAAGAGAGGGAAGAAAGGGAGAAGCGAGAAAAACAAGAGAGAGCTAAGAGGGAGGAGGAGGGAAGAAAGGAACAAAAGAGGCTTTGCATCAACAACAAGAACACACCTCAAGTTCTGACGCAGCTGACTTAGAGGGAGAGCAGGAAGAGAGTGATGATGAGAGCCCATCTTGATAGAGCTCTGAGAGCGATGAGGGTGATAAGAGAGGAGAGGGAGGCGCTGCCTTGGCTCAGGAAGAGGCAGTGCAGACTAGGACTTAAAATAGGCACACCTATATTCCCAGCCCAACTCTCAGTGCATCCACACAATCTGACCCAGTTGGTCGAGCAACACGGGTCATTGAAATAGACGCGCACACATCAAACCCTTGCCAGCCAGAGGTTGCATCCGCCTCTTGCCACTTAAGCCAAAAGGAATTCACATTGCAGGACTCATTCTCTCAAAAGGATGATTCCTTTGAACAAATAAGTGGCATGTCTCCCTATGCCATGCCACTCTCCTCTACAGAGGAATTTATTTCCTCTGTACTAGAAATTCCCCAATCTTATACAGAGCAAGGTCTAGGTGCACATGGCTTAGAGACACTCGACAAGTCTCTAAGTCCACTCAGCGAGGGCTCTTCTTCAGACTCTGAATCTGTTGAGGAAGTCCCTCTTGACAGAACTGCCATAGTGCCTTCTCCAGCACGAAAGACACGAGGATCGACTAGAAATCCTTCCTTGACCAATATCAATCAAGTCGAGACAGAAGATGTCCTAGGAATAAGAACAGAACCTGACCCATGTGTTGAGCCAGAGGTTACCAATACAGCATATGTCGTAGGGGACGAGTTCCAGCCCTTTGCCACCTCTGTGCTGTTCTCCTTGGAAGAGCTAAAACTCAACATGGCTCGTGCAGAGCCATCCTCCTCTGCACCTGCTCTGGATGAAGTTCGATCATCCATAGCAATATTGAGAGTTGAGTCCATGACAAATGCTTCTCGACTCGAACAACTCCAAGCATTGACGACAACCAATGCAGAAACCCTGTAAAGGGTTCTTGCTCACATACAAAGGGATGCGGCCTCCAAGTCAAACTCCAAAGATCAAACGGCGGTCGTCCCTCTGAGTGTCCCTACCGACTGCATCACCCATATGGAAATGCGGGTTCTGGGTGATCGTTTACTTCAAAAGGTGGCTGATTTCACCTCGGAATTCAATAACAGAGCAAAGCAAACAGCTACATAAATGTGACGCTCCCTTGTTGCATTCAAGTTCCGGACTGACGTTGAAATCAATAAAGCCACCCAGGCAGCAGCAGACATGGTGGACCTTATCGATGCCAAGGTCTAGGCTTTGGCTCTCACAGACATGCAGAAGCCTAAGCACAAAACTATCAATCACCCCTCAACATGCGCTGAATCGTCCAAGAATCAAAGGCTTGGCGATAATGAGGGTCCAAATCAGTCTGGTCCTCAAAATCATCAAAAGGGGGAGAAACAGTCATATGTAGCACAAAATGCTACTCCTTCTATTGCCCCCTCTTTCTCCACTCAACAAGAGCAAGCCCCAACGCCACCAAGACAAACATCTAGGGTTGTGCATGAACAAAAGGCGACAACCAGAGAAGAAATGGTGCCAACTGCACCAGAGGTAGCTGCACAGGTAGGGGCATACGCTTGATGAAGAGGATGCTATTAAACTTCTCTCCATCTATGCCTCTTCATCTTCATCAAGCCTCTTATCATTCTCAGAGTACTTCATGGAGACTGCTCAACCCGTAAGGATGAATGAAGAGAAGGTAGTAGTAGTAAACGTCATAGAGCAAGAGAGGACGCAATGTAGAACAGAGAACTTTCCTTCTCCAATGGCCATACCACTAGATACCGGAGTAACCATTATTGCGCCACGACCACACTGCCAGACACACAGAGCAAAGGTCCCTATTCAAGGGACCAAAGTCGTAACGCCTGCTCTAAGGAAGGAAGGTCCAGTCCGAGCAAGCCATCAAGGAGCGAGCATCAACAAACCTTGGAGCTCCAAACCGTCCTCTAATCGCCTTCAAGAGAGCAAGGATCAAATGGATGCAATGATGAGGCCCATACTAAGGGAGAAGCCCATCAAAGATAGGGCCAACAGTGAAGAAATATATCAATATTTGTATAGCCAGAGGAATGAGGTGCCAACATAGAAAATCAACCTTCACCCGATGGTATAGGAAAACATAAGGCAGAAGTTCATCCGACAATTCATACAGCCAATCTCTGCAGTTCACTTTATGGACAGGATCAAGCAAATATTGGACATCATAAAGAAGACCTTTGCCCATAACCAGATAATTTTCCACGAGTATTAAGTGAAATGATCCCATGGGCAGATCTACACCTTCATTGACTACGACCTTATAAATCTTAATCCATGGGATCTACTTTCCTTGTATTTTTTTAAAGACCACAAAAAGGATAAAGGTATGAAGTATGCTCTTGCCAACTCCAAGATAAGGCAAATGATGATTGACCTTCTAGACTTTCAAAGCAAGCTCGACTTCCAAATTGCTCTGGACTTGGGAATTGACCAGCTAAGTGTCACTGTGCCCATTGAAGATTTTGAAGGCATAAAGCACATCCCCTCCTGGATGGTGCTGGTGGAGCCAGAACATGGGGTGGTCTTCTGAAATTAACAGGTTCTTCAGAAATTAACAAAGCAATAAAGTGTTCTTGCATGAAGACCAGCGCTTCAAATATTCAAATTCAACTCTGCAATACATAAAAAACAATTTATTGAGAAGCAGAGATACAACCCCTGGTGCAAAGTAGAGGGAAAGCATTCTAGTTAGATCTATCGACAATGTACTGGAGTTTTGTGAACTTCTTAGGAGGTTCATGAAGTTTCAACATACCTAGGCCTCTACCTTTGTAAGTAACAACTAAATGTTTTTCTTTTAATTCATGTAATTTCCTTTTTCATCATACTGTAAAAACAATTAGATAGTTAATATAAAACAGAGGTTCTCTTTGGCCTCTGGCTTCGATTAGACTTGTGTTATCATTCAAGTAAGTGCATGTCTTATTTACACTTAGGGTGAGATTGTTAGATCCTAACGTGTAAAAGTGTAAGTAAGAAGCCTCTTACTCTAGTCGTTTAGGACTTAGTCTTTTGAAGCATTCTGGACCAAGAGCTGTTATGCCGAAGATACCAAGAGACATAGCTCTTACTCAAAGAGCTAACTGCTTCATATACAGAGCCCGTGCCCAACCTATAGGAAGATTAAGACTTAAGCGTCAAAAAAGCTTATGTACTTAGAATAGAGCAACATTCAAGACACAAAGCCTCTGCATAGTACATGCAAAGCCTCTGAGTCTCCTACTTCCGTGGTTTGTGCACTTGGTATAGTCTTATCCGCAAGTCTTCTAACAGAATCTAAAACGTTTGACTCAATCCACTCCACTTTGCAAGGAACATGAATGCTAAGGATGTGGAACAAGAATTCAAGTTTGAAGCCTAGATTCTAGGAGATTCTGTTTAACTTAGTCATATAAAAGAAAGCATCCTCCTCAGGTTACAAATGACCTGAAAGTGACAAATTAGACTACGCTCCAGAATAAAGAGTTCTTGTGATAATACTATTAGATTGAGAGTTTCTGTTTCATACTCCGAAAAAAAATATGTTAAACCATTTCCAGTTGCATCCGACTTATTAAAGTTTGTTTTACATTCTTATTTTCATCTTGAATAATATGTTAAACCATTTCCAGTTGCACAGTCGCGATTTTCATTCATACTCTGATTTTACTGGGTGTCTGATTACTTAAAAGGAATATGGGTTCCAACACTGTTTATGTTTCTTCTATTTCCATCGTATCTTCTTCATTACTTATTGCTTCATCACTACCTACTTTGGCAGTTTCTTCATCACCAACTGCCCCTTTAACATTTTCCTTACTTTTTCCATTTGTGTTAGATGTCATTGCCAGTTCTCTTGGCTCCAACAGCCTTATCCTCTTTCCTCTCTTGATTATCATAGTCATCTTGGTTATGAGAGTCATCTTCTTCATCATGCTTCCTTTTGGATGACCCAACTTGTTCCTTGTAGCCCATCTCCCAAAGATCCCTCCTTATTAGCATTGTCATGTACCTTAAATTTACCATGTCTTCCTTTACTTCATTTAGTTGGCCAGAGGTGGAAAAATCTTTAGTATTAAAAAGGATTTTGTTGAGAAACAGATGGATCACTTGGGGGTTGGCTTGGATTTTGTGTTTTGGCTTATGTATGGGGGTGATTCATACTGCTTGAGGGTAGATTGGTGGCTGAGTATAGTAGCCTATGCCTGAGCTTGCATCTGAATCATCTTATGAGACATAATATCAAAGTTCTTGAGAATGCAAGTTTGGAACACTTGGAACTCTTGTTCGGAGACAAAGTTGGATGCCAAGTTGTTCAAGGTGATTTGGTTGGTGTCTGCCATCTTCTTCACACCCTCCAATTGGTCTTCTGTTAGGAGTATGGAATTGTCAAGACCTGAGATTTTCTCCTCAATGCTTTCCTCAATCAAGTTCATTTTTTCCTCCAAACTTCTTAGTTGCTGGACAATCGTCAATTCATTGATTATAGAGTGAATCTTTGCAAATTCACCCTTACAAAAGTCACTAACGTTGTTAACTCAGCATTGGTGACAATTGTTGATAGGAAACCATGATCAACAAATGATCCTGTTTGCAATCCGATTGCGGGTGTGGGTTTGCCCGATGATGTGACGAACACATCATGTACAACAAATGTACTTGGGAGTGGGATTTGATTGATGTTCATCCCACCAGGACTTCCACCTAATCCTTGAGTATTCCTAGAAGGAATGTCTATAGGTGTTAGGATAGGTTGAGAAACTACCTATGAAGGTAAGTCACAAAGACTTGTGCAAGTGTTAGAAAGAATAGCAGTTTCATATTCTGCATTTGGCTCAACGAAGATGGACACCCAGACTCAATCTGAATGAAAGAATGATGAGAACGGGACAAGTGTTCCTCTATTTCAACATTGGCCTCCTTCAAATGAAGATCCACTGGTGTATGTGTTGATTGCCTTAATTTTTTTTAATGAAACATCTCCTGTTTGAGAAGGAGATGAGTAGGTTGGTGCAAGAGTCGGCATGGGCTTGCTGCCTTTTTCAATACCTTCCACTAAAGAGTATGGAGAGATAGGATATGTAAGTGCCCAAAATTTTGGGGATGGGGCAGGGTCCTATTTTTCTTTTGACCCTGATCTCACTAAAGTCTCTCCTTTGTTTTTATCTCTTCTACCCAAGCTCTCAATTTCATTTTCCCTCTCTACAGTCTGAGGAGACTTACCCTTGTGTCTCCTCCCTAACACTTTGTTCTTTAGACCCCTCACCACTCATCCTAAGAGGGGTTCCTTCTTGGGTAGGGTCTCTTGATTCTGGCAGTCCCATAAAAGAACAGTATGCTTTAAGTACCTCATTACCATTCCTAATATATGCTCTCAACTTTAAGGGGAGTGGCATATGATTTCTAAAATTAGAGAGAAAAATGGATAACCTAAATGAATCCATGTAGAATTGTGGGTTCATCTCCACCTCTTCTCTTGGTGAAATTCTTGATTGCAAATGCATTGCTCCCTTAACTATAGCTGAAAGAATCTTTGAAATGGAATGTAGCCAGGGGGCTTTGCAATGTATTTTTTGATCTCTTCCATAAATAGGGATGCATAATCATAATACATATTGAGGGCTATACCATGGAATATCTTCAGAGTTGTCCTTGATTGTCCAAACTTGAAGTTTTGGCTGATAAGCACCTGTTGATGCAGGAGAAAAGACAGTACCAAACAAGTGGCAAAGCCTTCCTTCTAAAGCTGCTAAATAGTGGCAAGGGATCTTTGTATCCCAATGATATGAAGTCCATGATCATATGTTCTTGAGACGGTAGGGCATCAAAATTTTGATTTCCCCAAGACTTCATGCTTATTTGGTAAGAAGAGCATCTTTCTCATGAGATCCAGGGATAGTGAGAAAGAGTATCCTCTTACCATTGATACGAGATCTTGTTCTTCATCATCGTATGTTAAGTTTTTCCACCACTGTTGAAGATATTGAAGAGGAACTTCATACCTTCTAGTGAACATCCTTTTGAGTGGATGTCCTTTCAGTATTTCAATCATAATCTGGTGATCAGGTTTGAATTTTTCAGAGTTGAGGTTTAGTGCAATGTTGTTTTCCTTGATAACCTCATACTCAGATTCTGACAGAACAGCTTTGGTTACATTAGGTTTCTCGATAGTTTCAAACATAGCAGCAGTTGGGGTTGTGTGATTTCCATGAGCATCACCCACTTTTCTTTGCGATTCAGCAGGTGCAGGGGTGTCTTGTGCAGGGTTCTTAGGCAGGTGTTCTTCATTTGGGTTTGGGATCGAATAAGTCTAGGAATAACTCTGAACTCTTGTTCTTCAGAGTCATTCCTAGACTTAAAAGTCTCAATTATTAAGCCTTCTTCAGAGTTGTTCTTTACATTTACACAAGTATAAATCTCTGGAAATTTCAATTTATAAATTCAAAACTCAAAATTTTACTTTCATTTTAAATTCAAAATTCGAAATTTTATCCATTTTGTATTGTAATCCCAATAAAATCGGGATTTACTTTAAGTAACTAGAGTGAAAATTGTCCTATTATGGTGAGTCGGTTTTCATGTTTTCCCACCTAAACAAATATCTATACACAATTTACATTATTGGTTCAAATAGGCCTATTTCATTGACATCTGTCTTTTTATTCAATCTATCCCACCAAATTAGGATGCCATACACTCTGGTTCCTTATTTTTCTGATTTAGAAGTCTGAAGACTTCAGACTTTTTCTTAAGTGTAAATTTTGTTTTACAAATTCTTAATATTTATTCATATTTTTGTTAATTTTGTACAACACGCATAGCATGTTCTTTCCTGGAGCTCTGGACTATCGACCTCTGATTTTGATCCTTTGGTCCATCTTTTGTCCATATGGAAGTCTGATCTTCGCAAGCTCTGGTACTTGAGCTCTAGTCTTTGAGGTTTTGATCGCACAGAGCAGCATGAAGAACAACAAGCATAGCCTCTCCATAGTACTTGCAGAGACTCTAACTGGCCTATACAGAGCTCTGAAGTCTTTTTGTTCAAACTTAGACATAAACTCTAGTTACTTCTTTTCCAGACTTATACACATAAACTCTGGTACCTTCTTTTCCATACATAGAAGCCTGAACTTTGAAGTTTTTTTTTCTAGACTTAGAGGCATAAACTCTGGTTCCTTGTTTTTCCAGACTTAGAAGTATGAAGCCTTTTTGTTCAGACTTATAGGCATAAACTATAGTTCCTTCTTTTCCATAATTAGAAGTCTAAACTGTGAAGCACTTTTGTTCAGACTTAGACATAAACTCTGGTTCTTTCTTTTGTAGACTTAGAGGCATAAGTTTTGGTTTTTTTTTTCTAGACTTAGAAGTATGAACTCTAAAACCTTTTTCTTCAGACTTACAGGCATAAACTCTTGTCCGTTCTTTTTCAGACTTAGAACTATGAAGTCTGAAGTCTTTTTCAGTGTTATACTTACATTTAATTCCAGACTTAGACTTCAGAGTTATACACCAGAGCTATAGAAATGTACATGTCTCGAGCTACTCTTCAGAATTATTTTCCGGAGTTATAGTTCAAAGTTTTAAAATAGTACAAGTAAGGACTCATTCTTCATCAACATTACTTCAAAGTTATTTCAATATTACTTCATACTTCATAGTCATTTTTCAGGGTTATACTTCAGACCTATTTCAGTAGTACAAGTCTGGATTCATTCTTCAGAGTTTTGCCATGACTATTCGTCGACCCCGCTTCATCCACTCCCATTCCAAAAAGATAATCTCTATCACAAATAGGTTGTTACATGAACAACATCCTCCTCTCGAAAAAATAAGATTTACTTCTAAGTTGAAATTCAATTTATTGATATAGTTTCATTTTTAAATTCACAATTCAAAATTTTATCCATTTTGTATTGTAATCCCAATAAAATCGGGATTTATTTTTAAGTTTGAATTCAAATCACCTTATTTTCTTATCAAACATGCCTTTAAATTGTGGCTGAATATTGGCCATGTTCATCACTCAAATTGGGAACAAGTCTCAGCATCAATAGGAGTTGTTTATCTGTTGTAAGATATAATACTTTTTGCACAGTATATAACTTCTCAATTATGATTAATTGATTAATCTTTTCTATTTTACAGGATAATGGATGGGAAGAATATTACTCTAATTAAATATCTTGATATACAAAAAGTTGATTTCACTATAAAAGTTAGAATCATTCGACTAAGGACTCAACCAGTGTTCAAGAATCTTGAACAAATATATTCCATGGAGATGCTATTAATGAATGAGGAGGTAAATAATTACTTTTATTCGAATCTTTGAGATAGTATTCGTCGTATTTTCTTATTACATCTGATTCATAATATTTTTTGTATTATTATCTCTCAGTCCTATTCATGTTTTTAGGGCACTAAAATCCATGGCAATGTCCTAGAAAAATGAGTGCCGAAGTTTAAACATATGCTTCATGAAGGGGCTGCCATATTCATAAAAAATCCTATGATTGCTCGACATGCCTCCAAATACAAGTTTATTGATAAAACAAACAAGTTACGTTTGTATTACAAACTTCGACTACCAGATGCTTGGATTTTAATGGTTCCGTATTCGGTTTTTCAAAATGTGATATCAAAGATGATTCCAGAAAATGTAGCAATTGGTTAGTGAAATAAATTATTTTAAATTTACTATATTTTTTAATAAATTTATTTATGATATCATTCATATTAGACTTCTTCATACTATTTTTTTTAATCATTATATAGATGTGATTGGTGAGGTTGTAGCGTGTGAGAAAATGGTCAATCTTCAAGATGACAAAAGAAAAGCGAAGAGAAGAATGCAGATTAAGATACAGGACTTGGAGTCAATATTTTTATTTTAAAAGACTAATTGAAAGTCCCAATTATCTTTAAATCAGATATATCTTGATAAATAATGAGATGAAAAATAGAGAGAATCTTCACCAAAAGCTTTATGTATTAATCTCTTGAATGATTACAATGATTAAAAGAGTAATGATAATTAATTCTTAATTACAAAGAAACCTACCTATTTATACTATCAAAGCATTAAAGACTACAACATTAAAATTGGAGAAACAAGCTTGAATACAACTTTTCAGCACAGCTTTGAACCCCACATTCTCCCCCTTTGGATTCAAGCTCCAGACATTGTGAATTTTGATCGTCGAAAGCCTAAATTCGTCTCACACCTCCTTAAAGCACTCAGATATTGTAATTTTTCATCAAGAAGTTCTAGAGCACTTATCAGTAGAAACATTTATCTCGGACTTAACCTTTCACGTTCAATCGCTTTGTCATCAGAAGCTTTTAATCTTTCAAGACCCCTCCGTACTAACTTTATGGTTTCGTCACAATACTTGTTTAACTCACTGAATCTTATGAATCTCTTAGATCTGTTAGCACCCTTATAGACAACACCAAACTCAGGATCTCCCAGTATCAGAAACAAATGGTAGCCTTCAATGTCTTCAAGTTCTTGGTTAGGTCTCTTCAAGTTAACAATCTTCTGATTGCGTTCAAAGCCCATCTGTACGTCGATAACCGAAGACAACTTGACATGACACTTGAGATATCTCTTTCTAGCTTCATGACTTAGAACCACTCCTTCCTTTCTAACTGTCAGATCACAAATGTCGTGGTAGAGATGCTCCAAACTTCGAGGAAGAGATTCGGAAAGTCAGCTTCACTGGATGTCCAAACATGAACATCTTGTCTCATAACCTATAATACAGGATACTAGACTCTAACGAGTTTGTTGGCATCAATACTCTTTATAGACATAATTCGATGCCTGGTACGTACTTGACTGATTAATTGGCGCTTTGCTTTGAGGAATTGTTTGTACTCGATGCGATAATCACGCGTTTCCTTGTGAATACCGAGTATCTTATCCCCACTTAGTGCTTTCCAATGACATACGAAGACTGCAAAGTATATGCCTTCAAGATATGGTTCTCTAATACGAGCTTTGTCGAACCCTGGGACATTGGCACGTATTGCAAAGGGTACGCAGTTTTTTGGAAGATCTCTGTCGGATCTGGTATCGCCCGAGAGGTATCAGAAACACTTTGAGAAACTGCAGTCGAATGTTCAGGAGCAGGTTGATGATCAGACTTAAAAGGAAATATTGGATTATCTTCGTCGATATCTGCTTCAAAATCAAAGAACAAGTCGTCTGAATCATCTATAGTATCAATGTCAGCTCCGTAGTCCTGAACTCCACCCAGTTCTCTTGAAAAAAAATTGTTGAAACCCATGTTAGCTGACAGATCCAGTAGCAACCTTGTTTCTACTGTGGAGACCGTCGGTTTTTCAACCATTAGCTCAAAATTTACTAGAAATTGATCATTAGTTTTCAAGATTTACTAGAAATTGTGGTTTTAAATTTTTTTTTGTTCTTAATTTTTTTAAAACTCAGTGTTTTTGATCCATTTTCTTGTTAAAACTTTTCTGTTTTTGATAGTTTTTTATCTAATTTTGAATTTTGGGTTGAATAAGTTTGTGTGTTAAATCGCTCAAAGTGCAAAGGCCCAACCAGGATTAGAGTCCATTCGTATAAGCCCATCTGATTTGCCCATTATTGACCACTTTTGGTCAAAATCATCTTCATCGCACTATACAGATTTTAAATCGCTCAGCCAAGGTATCTTCATCGCTCATTCTTCATCTTATAGGGAGTTCTCTGCCCATCTCTTGATCGATTTAAGAAGTTTTCCGCACAAAGCTTGAACGGATAATGTGTAAATCATAGAAGACTTGAACGATTTAGGTCTTAATCGCTAAAATCACAAGCCACTGTATATCATTTTCTCTGGAGTTCTTTATCGCTCAAAGGAACAGGTTGATCGAATTCGAGCACTTGAGCGAAGACAAGGTTCATCAATTTTAGTCACAGGTAATTCAGTTTGATCGTATTCGGACATAAGGTAAGTTTGGATTGACCGTATACGGTCATCAATTGAGCGATTTGTAAGCGATTTAGAACAGGTAGTGAGCGATTTAGAGATTCCCTTGTGCGATTAAATTCTGTGGTGAGCGATTTATGCAAGAGAGTTGAGCGGACTAGTGATTGATTTACATCTTGACTTGGTGAACATATTTGTGTCTAAATCGCCTGTTAAACCGGTTGAGGGGTTCTTGAGCGGATTCGTACATTCCTTGCTTGTAAGCGATTTAATTAGATAGTATTGAGCGATTTGAATCTCAAGCTGAGAAGTGAGCTATTTGAGTGATTTTCTTGGCCAAGCAGTGAGCATTTTGACCGGATAGAAGCTGTTTGTTTTGTTTGCAGTCTTGACCAAGTTAAAACAAACTTGAGTGGCTGTTTGTAAGTTTTTTAAACTGCATAGTGAGCGATTTAGTCATAGTGAACAATTTTTATTTTTGTTATGGACTTTGTAAATCAATCATTGGTTGCATCACTTTGATTGTTTCAAGTATTAAATCGCTCGTTTCAAGGATTCAAGGTGAAATCGCTTATTCAATCAGGTTCATTTGATTTAGTGGTTGTTTTTGGTTTTGATTTTGATCTTGATTGTTTGATTAGCTTAATTCTGGTTTCATTCTGTACTGATATTTTTTAAGGCAGCAGCATGATCAACATTTAACAGTTGCTTCATAGTTCTTTGCACCAAAGTTCATCAGTCCGAGCAGCGGATATCTGCTCTGAGGAAAAAGCTTCACATTATACTTGGTGGGCCTTGGACTAGAGTGAAGGGCCATGAATCTTGTCTATTGGTCCAACCATTAGTTGTACCAGCAGCTGTATGCATTGCAACCCAATATCAGAGCAGGATAGATTGCTTCTCAAAGCTAGGAACGCTGTCTGTTTGAAAAACATAAATCACAGGAGTCAAACTGTTTGAAGGGGATGTTTTCACATGAAGCCAGACTTCTCCTGGTAATCCAAATTTGAATTTGCAGTTCTGGCTATTTCGATTGGAGAGCATGAAGTTCTTGCACAGAACATGCAGAATGGAGTGTATTCAACCTCAGTGTTAGTGAGTATAACAAATATTTTTGGTTATTAATTTTTGACGTAATTGCTCAAGACAGGTGCTTCATTGTTATTTGCTCAGACTTGTTTAATTGTCTGTTTCATCTTTATCACTCACAGCAGCCTTGTTGATTTACTGTTTTGTATTGGTTGTTGTACTGGTTGCTGTGACTTATGATGTTGTAGCATTAGAGGCAAAGAATAAAAAAAATTAGAAGTAACTTGTACAGGAGGATCAGAAGTCTGCTGCAGTTAGAGAGAAGCTAAAAGTTGCAGTTAGAAGAGTGAAGTGTAATAGTGTATCTGAGATCAAGCAAGCTACAGGCTCCTCTTGTAGCAACCTAGTCAAGCTTATTTGTAATAGATGTGCACTAATTCATCCATAAGGGTTCTATTTTTTGTAAATCACTCCCAAGGTTACTCGAATTACTTGACTTAACCAATTTCCTGTGAACCTTGGACATCCCTTTTGTCTTGTTTTGTAACCATTAGATATCTTGGGCTTGTATTTTTTTTGTGTTTTAATTTTTTTTAGATTTTAATTTTGGTTCATAGTTTATCTGTTTTGGTTTTTGTTTTAACTGTTTGAGAATCGTTGACCTATTTTTCTGTCGTGTAAACTGTTTTTCATCAGTTTCAATTGTCTTTAACTGTTTTTAACAGTTTTTAACTGTTTTCAACAGTTTTGACTGTTTTTAATGATTCTTGACAGTTTTTCGTCATTTTTCTAAGTTCTCATCAGTTTTTTAGTGTTTTCCTATTTTTCTTTTTGAGCTTAACTATTCTAGGTTTCTTTTGTCTGATTTCACTGCATAGATCATATATCTGATCAATCTTATTTTTTTAAAATGGAAGTTTCATGGGAGAGAGAGAATAAAGTTTTGAAAGAGAGGATTGCTGATTTGGATAAGAGCTTACAAAATTATAAAGAGAAATATCTGAATGTGTTTTATGAAAATTATGCGAATTTGGAGTTTATTAAAGATTTGAAACGAGAGCATAAAGAAGTATTAGTAAGAGTTGAAAATGATTCCAAGTATCAGATTAATAAACTTGAAAAATCCTTGGATGATGTCAGAAAAGAGTGTGAAGAAGAGTTAAAAACATGGAGTAAGTCTAATAAAGATTTGTTCAATAAACTCCAAAAAGTTCAAAATGAATTAAATACTGAGAGGAACTCTTTTGGGAGGAAAAATACAAAGACTGAGGACTTTACAGAGAAAATTCATAAATATGAGAATGCTTTGATTGAGATAAGGAAATTATTGGAAATAGAAAAGGAAAAGGTTTTAGAGGCTGAAAAGGTTTTAAATGCTGAAAGGAAAGATACGGAGAAAGAAAAAAAGAGGATTATTGAAGTTGAGAAAAGATTTGAAGTTGAACGTATATCTTACGAGAATAAGATAAACTCTCTTGAACTGAACGCGAAAATGTTGTTAAAGCAAATCTCGGATTTTGAGCAGCTAATCATCTTGAAACGAGCCAAGAATGATAAAGAAAAGAAAGACATCTCCGAAGACTATCAGAGTCAATTACAGAAATTGTCTGAAAGCTTTGATCTAAAGCAAAAGGCTTTAGACGAAGAGAAAAAGCAATTTGCTCTTGAGAAAAGAAATACTTCAAAGAAGTATACAGCAATTGCTAAAGAGCTTGCAAATAAGAAAAAGTGGCTTGACATCGCGTCGGAGAATGAAAAGAGTAGCTCAAATGAAGAGAAACGAGAGTTAATAAATCAGAAGAAAAAGTTTGAAATGCTACAGAAGGAGTTAGAAGGTAAACTCCTGGACATTACAAGCAAATTGTCTAATCAAAAGACAGACCTTGAAACTGAGATTAAGATGAGAACTAAACTTAAAATTAAATTTGATTTAGTTACTTCTGAAAGAGACCAGCTTTTACAAAAAGTCAAAGACTTTTCGTGTGTTAAAAGCCCAACTGGTTCTCAATCGCAGTGTAAAACTAGCTTTTATGACTGTTCCAAATCGAACAGTTATTCAAGTAGTCCTAAATATACTGTTTTTAAGAACTATTCTCGTTCTTCTAATCAGTATTATCAAGGGTATGTCATTGGATCACCCAATTACTCTTCAAAGGTTAAAAGCATTTGGGTCAATTAGTCTGAATCTGTTTTATCTCAGAACTCTGTTGTTACTAACAATCTTCCTTGCTTTGTGAGATCCACTTCTGATTTGATTCATCTTAGCAAGAGAAGAATCATGTGCTCCACATGCAAATCAACATATTTTGTAAACAAGAAGACATCCAACAGATGGAGTACAGACAACAGAGATCAGAAGGACTGGAAAGGTAAGAACAAGTATGATTATAATAGTTGGTATGGATCATATTCTATTACTAATCATCCTGTTCAAAGTGCTAAAAAGAATACATCATATAGAAATAAATGGTTTGGAAATTACAACATACCCCAGCCCGATACTAACATAATAGGACCCAAATTTATTTGGGTACCAAAATCTACTTAATCTGGTTTTGCAGGTTTGTCAATTTTGTGATGATCAGAATATCATTTTAGTCATACACCAATGCAGGGGGAGTTGTAATTTATTCCAAGTGAGGCTTCTGAACATTTCAGTTCAGGAGCCGTGCTCTACCGAGTGTGGTTTCTAAACATATAGTTTAGAACTCGTACTTAAAATGTTTTCTTCAAATTTTTATTTTTTTAGGCTTAACTGAATCATTTCTATAATCTACTTTCTAGGGGGACTCTCTAGAAAGTTCAACAAATGTTTTTGGAAAATGATTTTTTTTGTAACGAGTATATTTTCTGAACAAGCATTTTCTGAGATTTTAATTGCGTAATATCTCATCATACATAACTCCAATACCTGTTTCAGTTATTCTTCAAACTGTTATTATCACGTCTMTTATACGAAAATCTTTTTCGGTGATAATACACTCGTTTGTATTCAAATATTGTTTTTCTGATTTTTTTTCTTTGACTGATATACATTCATTTTTTTATCAGAAGCTGTAAACTCGTTCTTACAGATCTTCATTCATTTCTCTCATATATACTGAATAATCGGATCGTTCTCACATCATTCTTTCGTTAATTGTGCTTAAAGCCAAATTTCTTGATCAATTGTTTATCTAATTTGATCATTGTGTTTTAAAGAAATAATATTTTGATCAACCATTGTGATCAACTGAGCATACTATTTTAGTAGGGACTGAGTGCTTATCAGAAATACCTCTATGGAATGTCAGAACCGACAGACCTACCCAAGAGAACAACCAAATCTGAGTGAGCTTAAATACAAAAGGGTTTGTGTGCTGAGACTAAAATGAAAAAGAGAGGGGTAGTTGTTGTGAGCTAAAAGAATTGACGAGAGTTGTGTCAGGATTAAAAGAAAATGAGAATCCTGTTCTAAACTTCTAAAATCCGGGCATACCACATAATCTATTAGTTCTC
>NW_020200616.1:151802-157555 GCF_001531365.2 Cynara cardunculus var. scolymus
ATTGAGTCTGATAAATTTGTGTAGTCCACACGATTTATCTTTTTGAGCCTAAACAGAAGCATATGTTGCTTTATCTTTCTACATTACACAGATTTAGCATTTTATACGTTATTTTGCCAAAACATTCATAGATATGCTTTTCTTAAGCTATCAATCATTAAATGGAAGACCTGATGAGATGAGCCTCAAAAAGTCTCATATATACAGTACATCCATTGTACTGAGTATATCTGTTATACTCACAGGCCAATTTTTTTTATAAGGTTGAAAACAATTTCATTCGTTGAAAACAATTTCATTCTAAAAAGATTAAACAAGTGGATTTGCAAAGATCTACTTATATTTTCATGAATTGACGGCATACGTGGAATATTTCATTCATTCTTGTGTATGATGGAATGATTCTCATTTCATCATAAGGGGGAGTATGTAATAATGAATGAAATATTCATTTCCGAACATTTTAAATGGAATTTGATGTAAAGATCAAGGGGGAGTAACTTCAAAATTGGCAAAAGACTCAAAAGAAGTGCGACTAGAGATGATTACAAAAGATTATTCCGATGCTACAATGACTGAGAGTTTTTGAATGGGAAGATCAACGTTTCAAAAGTTTACCAAAGAAAAAGTTTGGGATTTGTTATCTGAAGATCACATCTTGTACATTATTTCTGATGATTACTGTTCTACATTGTCAAAACAAAAGATCATCGTGATTCTACATTCGAGAGGGAGAATGCTAGAAGAACTTTCTCAACAATTGAAGAATTCTTTTGAAAGAAGATATAATGTGCTTAAAGTTTCAAAGTTCAAACAAGACTCAAAGCGCATAATTTCTTTCAAGTCTGAATACAAAGGGGGAGAATGTTAGGACTTAAAAATCAGTATTAAATTGTATTCGTCTTGAAAGTTAAATATTGTCTATAATTGTAAAAGTCATCGTGTTTGACTTTTCTTATAGGAGTTTGACTTTGACCTTGTTTAGTAGTTTGACCCTATAAATAAGGTATTTGTCTTGTAATTGTAAGAGAAGAGCTCATTGTAAAATTAGATTACGTAATCATCATGCTATCTTTTAAGGACTCAGCCAACCTCTATTTCTTTTTCTCCCCCTCATGGTGATTAGGATCATCCTAATCATCATGCTATCTTTTAAGAGAGATGGCTTGAGCTCGACAAGTTTTTTTCAAAAGTTGATGCCCGTTCAGAGAGGGTATCAATTGAATTCTGCATAACAGTAAGGGATTCGGTGTTTGAAGCAATTGTAGAACTAAGTTTGTTAAAGTTAGAAACTACAATTCTTTGGAAAGAAAGAAACTCTGAGGCCTTAACAGTGGGGTTTTCTTCAATCGATTGTCTTAACAAACCACAACATCTGCATCCACCGAATATGGTGTTTGAGATGAAATCAGTTTAGCGTAAAGGAGCGACTTGAGCTCATCCACCGATTGATCCATCTCCCTTGGAGGTTCAGGGGCAGGCGGTGGTGACGGTGCAGAGATTTCTTCAACCATAGGAGCTTTTCCCTTCAGCAGTCTTTTCAGACTAATGATTTATGCGGTGAAAGTATCTCGAACAGCCTTTAGGGAGCCATTCAAGTATTCCTTTTACACAAAGTTGGGAAAGCTAACACATGCATCACATAGATTGCTAGTTGAGACAACAATTGAATAAACTGTTGTACCTATGTTCAATGTTGACAGAATTGTAGCATTGGTAGGACTTCCGACCGGTCCTTGTGGAAAGTCAAAAGACTCCACTCGGGTCGTTCCAGCTTGTTCACTAAGAACAACAATTTGAGCAACATATGTTCTAGACACATGTGTACCTAAAATGTGTATGGGCTCTAGACTCGAGGTGCATAGAATCGAAGTCATAGACTAGGGCAGATGTATACTTGTTTCTATATCTACATTCTCTGAGTGAGAAGTAGATAGACTTTGTGCTTGATCCCCATGAGAAGGTAAAACTGTTGCTTGTTGAGAAACAACATAGTACTGGGTGGGGCGTGCAATTGCATAGCTAGGCTAGCTATGTCTGTTTCAATACAAACATTCAACGGATGAATGTCGATAGTAGATGTGGTTGCCTAGCCAAGTGTTTTGGTTAGGATTGAAACTTCACCTTCTTTTTCTGTTCCACTCACACCCTCACCATCTTTTTATCCTTCCCTTTCACACATTCTCTCAGAATTTTCAACTAAAGCACCCTCATCCGTCCTTATTGCATCCAAAAGTTAATCAATCTCTCAAAAATCTCCATAGTCTTCAGTAAAGTCAACGTCGAAGGAAAGATCTTGAAGAATAGGACAATCTTGTTGATTTTGATTGGCATCAAATAGTTGATCGAGATTGTCAATAATGGCTCCAATATTTACAGCTTCGGGAGCAGCAGGATAAGCATCATCATCACCATCACTATCATCATCACCAGCAGCATTGTCATCAGCCTTAGTTGCCAAATCTGATACAGTAATCGCATATGCCTCGCGACAACTGAAAGAATATGAGAAAAATTATCCGACCCATGATCTTGAGCTAGCAGCGGTGGTCTTTGCTTTAAAACTATGGCGTCACTATCTVTATGGCACGAAATGTCAATTGTATACTGATCACAAGAGTTTGAAGTATCTTTTTGATCAGCAAACCTTGAATATGCGTCAGCAACGGGCCATGGAGTTGATTAAAGATTACGATTGTGTGATACTCTACCATCTGGGTAAAGCCAACATAGTGGCGGACGCTTTGAGTAGGAAGGCGTATATCAGATCTATRTGTTACGTTATCACTCATACATCGTTGGAGTTCACTCTTATCAATGACTTACGAAGATGGCAGACTGAGGCTTCGAAGCCAGAACATATCAAGTCTGAACGCATGGTGGGTTATTCAGATTCTCTAATTGACGATGACCACGGATTTAAAATCTTCAAGACTCGAATCTGGGTACCTAGACTCGGAGGCTTACGGGAGACTATCTTGGCAGAGGCGCATAAATCACGGTTATCTATTCACCCGGGAAGTACCAAGATGTACCAAGATCTTCGTTTAGACTATTGGTGGCCTGGGATGAAGACTGATATCGGACGATATGTCGAGAAGTGTACCACATGCTTACAAGTAAAAGCTGAACACCAGAAACCGTATGGTAGTTTACAGCCTCTCGAGGTACCGATGTGGAAATGGGAAGAATTAACTATGGATCTGGTTACTAAACTACCAAAGACTCAACGGTAACATGACTGTATTTGGGTTATAGTGGATCGGTTGACCAAATCTGCTCTATTCTTACCCGTCCGAGAGTCTTTTTCTATCGATCGATGGGCACAGTTATACATTAATGAAGTTGTCTCGCGACACGGTGTAGCGGTGAAGATTATCTCTGATCGCGACTCTCGATTCACTTCTAAATTCTGGGCTGGATTTCAACGAGAGTTGGGAACACGTCATGCGTTTAGTACGGCCTATCATCCTCAGACTGATGGCCAATCAGAACGAACCATTCAGACCCTTGAGGATATGCTACGTGCATGTATCTTAGAATTTGGTGGTAGTTGGGATGCTCACTTACCCTTGGTTGAGTTTTCTTACAACAATAGCTACCACTCGACCATTGGAATGGCTCCCTACGAGGCTTTATATGGACGTAAGTGTCGTACACCCTTGTGTTGGCGAGAAACGGGAGAGAAAATTCTAGCTGGTCCCGAGCTCATTCAGATCACCTATGACAAGATTCAGATTATTCGTGAAAGAATGAAAGCTGCCCAAGATCGTCAAAAGTCTTATGCGGATCGCCGCAAAAGGCCAATCGAGTTCTCGGTTGGTGATATGGTAATGCTGAAAGTTTCTCCTTGGCGAGGAGTGCTTCGATTCCAGAAACAAGGAAAATTAAGTCCAYGATTTATCGGCCCGTTCAAAATATTGGAGCGTATTGGGAAACAGGCTTATCGACTAGAATTACCAGAGGAACTTATGGGGATACATGATGTGTTTCATGTCGGGTACATACGTAAATGCTTGGGTAAACATGAAGAGATGGTGCCCTTATCAGAAGTCAAAGTAGATGAGAAATTAAAATATATTGAGAAACCAGAATCCATTCTAAACGAGAGAAAGGTGAACCTACGTAATAAAGAGGTGGACTTGGTGTTGGTCAAGTGGAAACACCATWGGGGACCAAATTGGACGTGGGAGCGTAAAGTTGAGATGAAGGAAAAATACCCTTCTTTGTTTTCACATTAATGATTTCGGGAACGAAATCCTCAAAAGGAGGAGGTATTTGTAACATCCCATTTCCAATATACCCGAATTATTTTCTAAGTGTGCTTAATTATATGTAAATAGGATATTATGTGCTTACATAGGAGAAAATGTTGAGCATSTTGAAATTTTACTAAGTGTACTAGTAGTGGCCATATAAGAGAACCGATGATTTAGTGGGAGTTTGGGTTTGAAAATTTAGAGTTATACTTCTTAGGAGTATATGAGAGGATTTAGAAAGTTTCATGTCAAATGGAGCTAAAGCGAGAAAACTGAAGAAAACGGGTCAAAGCGTTAACATTTAAGTTATGGATGCGTAAGACCAATTTTTTTAGAGAGATCTTTTCTGGGATATTTTTATGGAAGTTGTAAATTATTTCGTTACGAACGCGTAGGCGAAAACCTCATCGAAAACGGAGTTCCGAGCGAAAAGTTATGCTATTTTTAGTGTTTAGTGGTCAAAATGGGTACAAAACGGGTCAAACCCGACCCAAACCGGGTTTAAGTTGTATAAGTGATGAAAATAGCTTCATTTCTTCCCAAACTCAGTTCTTGAACTCTCCCACACACTCAAGGTGAGATTTACACATACTTAAGCTCAATAAATTCAATTCTTGAAGAATAAAAGGTCAAAATGATGAAATCTTGAGGAATATGTGAAGATTATTGAAGGTATACTCCTAATACTAATTTAATCTTTGCAATTAGTGTCATTTAAGGAAATTAGGGTTTGCATGTTTGTGATTGYTGGATGATTTTGTAAGATTAAGATTATATGTGGTTAATATCATGTTATCTTGAAAGATTTAAACAACAATTTGAAGTTGTAACAAGTATGATGACATTTGGGTGAGATAAGCTTAATGCATGTGATGATTTATTGATGAAATCATGAAATTATGTTAGGATTAAGTGTTATTATCAATTGGTATGTGAAATCCATTGATGGATTGTAAGATTTCTTGAAAAATGGATGTTTTGATCATGAAACAACATGGTTACAACACTGTTTTAGAAAAACAAAATTGTATAAAATCATAGAAATATCAGAAAAATATGAGGTCAGCGGCATTGGAAAGATGAGATTGTCTACTGTGTTTTGTATTCAGACCTCGAATTCTAATTCCAAACATAGGAAGGGTAAAAACGGTCATCTTTTCAGTGTTGTAAAGCTGATTTTGACAGCTTGTTGCTGCTGTTTTGTAAAGATTATAGAAAATTGTAAAAAACTCTAAATAAGGTGAGGCCAATTGGGTTGGCTAGATGTATGAGTCTAGTTTATTTCTTATTTGATGACCAAGATCTGAATATGAGTTTAAATTAGGCAAAACAGACCTGCAAGTAGCAGCTGTCGATGGAAATCAATGTTAAGTGCTTAATAAAGAAATGTGTATAACTYGAGTTYVTTTTATTGRATGCTTATGAGATTTTGTACCTACACTCCAGGGGATAATTTAAGCTTGTTTGAGTCATTTGGAAGGTATCTTATAGTTT
>NW_020200616.1:162897-164481 GCF_001531365.2 Cynara cardunculus var. scolymus
GTCAAATGATTATGTTCGCTATATTGAATCTGTGCCTACTATGCTTGAAAAACCTTTCACTATTGACATTACGAGCGGAGTACAATTAGTTGCTGATAAGGTATTTAGAGAGTGTGCATTGCTTTTAGATGACTATGAATTTCTTATTGATCTTATTCTAATGGATATACATGGATTCGATGTTGTTATTGGTATGGATTGGTTGGCAAGAATCAAGCCAACATCATATGTTCACAACATATGATGCGGATACCAATTAGTGAGGGGAATTACCTATACATTTACGGGGAGCGGTGTGTGATCGACATAAAGGTAATCTCTATGCTAAAAGCTCGTCGTTATCTAAACAAGGGTTGCTCAATTTTTCTAGCCTATGTTATGGATATGGCGAATGAATTGAAGAAGACGGTGAAGGACGTTCTGATGGTTTGTGAATATCCGGATGTATTTCTGGATGATCTGCCTGGATTGCCACCCGATCATCAAGTAGAATTTCGTATACACTTGATACCGGGTGCAACTCCGATAGCAAAGACACCGTATCGTCTCGCACCTGCGGAAATGAAAGAAATGATGAAACAACTGCAAGAATTATTGGACAAGGGTTTTATCCGACCAAGTACATCTCTTTGGGGTGCTCCAGTCCTGTTCGTTAAGAAGAAAGACGGAACTTTCTGGATGTGTATAGATTACCATGAGCTTAACAAGGTAACTATAAAGAACAAATATCCATTACCGCGAATTGACGATCTTTTTGATCAGTTGCAAGGAGCGAGATATTTTTCAAAAATCGATTTACGGTCTGGCTATCACCGACTCAAGGTACGGGAGGACGATGTACCCAAGACTGCTTTTCGGACCCGTTATGGGCCTTACGAATCCTCGCAATGCCATTCGGACTTACAAACGCACCTACAGCATTTATGGACTTAGTGCATTAAGTATGCTATCCTATGCTCGACAAGTCTATGATCGTATTCATCGATGATATTTTGGTTTACTCAAAGTCCGAAAACGAACACGCTTCACACTTACGTCAAATGCTAGAATTGTTGAGAAAAGAACGACTCTATGCAAAATTCTTGAAATGTGAATTCTGGCTTCGCCAATTACAATTCTTAGGGCATACCGTATCCGGAGACGGTATTTCTGTAGACCCAGCCAAGATAGAAGCAATTCAAGAATGGGAGCAACCAAAGAATGCTTCAGAAGTTTAGAGTTTTTTGGGTCTGGCAGGGTACTATCGACGATTTATCAAGGACTTCTCTAAGATCGCAGTACCACTAACCTCTTTGACTCGTAAAGATGCTAAATTTGAATGGAATGAGGCCCAAGATCGAGCATTTCAAACTTTAAAGGAATGTCTGACACACGCGCCTATACTTGCTCTACTGAGGGAAACGAAGACTTTATAGTATATAGTGACACATCTCGACTTGGTCTTGGATGTGTCTTGATGCAGCGAGGCAAGGAATCGCATATGCTTCTCGCCAATTGAAAGATTATGAGAAGAACTACCCTACTCATGACCTTGAATTAGCAGCGGTGGTATTTGCTTTGAGGCTTTGGCGACACTATCTCTAT
>NW_020200616.1:164831-166345 GCF_001531365.2 Cynara cardunculus var. scolymus
CTTACCTGTCCGAGAGTCTTACTCTATGGATCGATGGGCGCGGTTGTACATTGATGAAGTTGTCTCGCGACACGGTGTACCAGTGAAGATTATCTCTGATYGTGACTCTCGATTCACTTCTAATTTTTGGACTAGATGTCAATGAGAGTTGGGAACACATCATGCATTTAGTACGGCCAATCATCCTCAGATTGATGGTCAATCAGAACGAACCATTCAGACTCTCAAGGATATACTACGCGCATGTGTCTTAGAATTGGGTGGTAACTAGGATACTCACCTACCCTTGGTTGAGTTTTCTTACAACAATAGTTACCACTCGACAATTGGAATGGCTCCCTATGAGGCTTTATACGGACGTAAGTGTCGTACACCCTTGTGTTGGCAAGAGACGGGAGAGAGTTTTAGTTGGTCCTGAACTCATTCAGATAACTCATGATAAGATTCAGATTATTCGCGAAAGAATGAAAGCTTCCCAAGATCGTCAAAAGTCTTATTTAGATCGTTGCAAAAGGCCAATCGAGTTCTCGGTGGGTGATATGGTAATTGTGAAAGTTTCTCCTTTGCGAGGTGTACTTCGATTTCGAAAACAAGGTAAGATAAGTCCATGATTTATTGGCCCGTTCAAAGTATTGGAGCGTATCCGAAAACAGGCTTATCGACTAGAGTTACAGGAGGCACTTACGGGGATACACGATGTGTTTAATGTCGGGTACTTACGTAAATGCTTGGGTAAACATGAAGAGACGGTGCCCTTAACCGAAGTCAAAGTAGATGAGAAATTAAGATACATTGAAGAACCAGAATCAATTCTGAACGAAAGAAAAGTGAAACTACGTAATAAGGAAGTAGACTTGGTATTGATCAAGTGGAAACACCATCGGGGACCAAATTGGACGTGGGAGCGTAAAGATAAGATGAAGGCCAAATACCCTTCTTTATTTCCACAACAGTGATTTCGGGGACGAGATCCTCAAAAGAAGGAGGTATTTGTAACATCCAATTTCTAATATGCCCAATTATTTGCTTAGTATATTTAATTATTGGGTTAAAGAGAACTTATAATTTAGTGGGAGTTTGGGTCTGAAGTTTTAGAATTATATTTCTTAAGAATATATTAGAGGATTTGGAAAATATCATGTCAAATAGATACGTAAAACGGATGTTTTGGAAAATCTTTTCTAGAATATTTTTGTTGGATGTTATAGATTATCTCTTTATCAACGTGTTGGCAAAAACCTCATAGAAAACGGAGGTCCAAGCGAAAAGTTATGAATAACTTAAGTGTTGATGGTCAAAATGGGTACCTAGCCGGGCCAACCCGGCCCAACTCGAGTTTTAGCATTATAAATTGGATTTTTGGCCCATTTTTCATGTCATCTAAGTCCAAAATTCACACATAAACTAGATGTGCGATTTTCACACACATAGGCTCGATTCAACTCAAATCAAAGAAGAACTACAAGATCTTTGAAGGATTTGATCATCAAGTAAGGTATAATCCATTCTTTGCA
>NW_020200616.1:167985-187544 GCF_001531365.2 Cynara cardunculus var. scolymus
GAACTTGAAGATTTCGATCTTGCTTTTGGTAAATAGTAGCTTATTACCGTATCTCATAGTTGTAGTAAGTGTAGCTTATATATAGTCTTATTCCGGTTATAAATATGTCCCGTATTCTTTTGCTACTTAATTCGGGTTGTAAGTAAAAATCCGTTATATCCGGTTTGGAATTGTGTTTTGGGTGGTTTTATCACTAAAATAGAACGGATATTTCGAAGTTTTTCTAGAAAATTAATATCCCATATTTTGAGGTTAATTAATGTTATGCCCAGATCTGTGTGTTTCAAAGGGCTGGTCCATTTTCATGGCCTCTGGTCCTTCATGGCCTCTGGTCCTTCATGGCCTCGGGTCCTTCATGGCCTCTGGACCTTCATCGCCTCCGGACCTTCATCACCTCAGGACCAATTCATCGCCTCTGGTCTTCATCCCGACTTAGCCATTTTAGCAGCCTCTGGTCCATCGCCTGCCTCTGGACCAATTCCTCGCCTCTGGTCTTCCTCCAGATTTAGTCGTTTCAGCAGCATTTTTAGATTTTCCATCCTTGGCCCCGATTGCTTTGACAAAACTTTTTGAATAATTAGGATCAATTTTGGTCCCAATAATCAGTAAATTATATTCTATTTGAGATTTTATAAAATTGGTAATTTGGGGATTGCTCAAGCGAGATGTTACATTATGATGAAATGAGAATCATTCCATCATACACAAGAATGAATGAAATCCTCCGTGTAAGCCATCAATTCATGAAATTGTAAGTAGATCTTTTCAAATCCATTTGATTAATCTTTTTAGATTAAAGGAATGGAAAGATAACAACCAATTTCAACGTATGAAATTGTTTTCAATTTTATAAAAAGATTGGCTTGTGAGTATAACAGATATACTCAGTACAACGGATGTACTGTATATATGAGAATTTTTTATGCTCATCTCACCAGGTCTTCCATTCAATCATCGATAGCTTAAAATTAGCATATCTATGAATGTTTTGGCAAACTAACATATAAAATGCAAAATTCATGTAGTGTAGAGAGATAAAGCAATGTATGCTTCTGTTTAGACTCAAAAAGATAAACCGTGTGGACTACACAAATTTATCAGACTCAATTAGTGATCAAAAAGACTTGAAGGGGGGACAGATATCCTTCTGATTCAATATCAACTTTCTCCGAATGAGAAATTGATAGATGATGAGCTGCGTGCCCCAAGTGTTATTGAAACACTTATCTGTTGAGAGATAAATGAGTAGCTGGTGGGGTTGTGACAAAAATTGGCCTGGGCTTTGCTTTTTTTTGAATAATAGTCTCGAAATAATTGAGAACTAATAGATTATGTGGTATGCCCGGATTTTAGATTTTGGAACAGGATTTTATGTTATTTTAATCTTGACACAACTCTCGTCAATTCTTTTAGCTCACAACAACTACCCCTCTCTTTTTCATTTTTAATCTCAAAACACAAACCCTTTTGTATATAAAGCTCACTCAGATATCGTTGTCCTCTTGGGTAGGTCTGTCGATTCTGACATTCCATAGAGATATTTTTTATTAGCACTCAGTCCTTCCTAAAATTTAGCAATATGCTCAGTTGATCACAATGGTTGATCAAAATGTTATTACAGATAAGCACAATGATCAGATAAAAATTATTGATCAATAAATTTGGCTTTTAAGCACAATCAATAAAGGAATGATGCGACAACGATCAAATTATTCGATATGCGAGAGTAATGATTGAAGATCTGTAAGTACGAGTTTATAGATTCAGGAAAAAAATGAAATGAATATCATTCAAGGGAATTTTTTTTGAAAAACAACCATTGAATACAAACGAGTGTATTATCATCGAAAATGAATTATATATGAGACGTGATAATAACGGTTTGAAGAATAGCTGAAACAGGTATTGGAGTTATGATCGATGAGAAATTACACAAGTAAAATCTAAGAAAATACCTGTTCAGAAAATGTACTCGTTTTCCCAAAACAAATCATTTTCCAAAAACATTTATTAAAAAACTTCCAGAGACTCCCCCTAAAAAGTTGATTTCAGTAATGTTTCTGTTTAGCTCAAAAGAATAAAAATGGAAATATGTTTAGCACGGGTCCTAAACTGGGTGTTTAGAAACCACACTCGGTAAAGCACGAGTCCTAAACCGAATTGTTCAGAAGCCTGTGTTGGACAGTGTACAACTCCCCCTGCATTAGTGTATCAAAGAAAGGATATTCTGATCAGCACAAACTTGACACATCTGCAAAACCAGATTAAATAGATTTTGGTACCCAAATGAATTTGGGTCCTATTTTGTTAGTATCGGGCTGGGGTATGTTGTAACTTCCAAACCATCTATTTTTATTTGATGTATTCTTCTTATTACTTTGAACAGGATGATCAGAAATAAAATATGACCCATACCAGTTATTGTGATCATATGTGTTCCTACCTTTCCAACTGTTCTGATAGCTGTTATCTCCATGCCACCTGTTGAACTTTTTCTTATTGACAAAATCATCGGTTCTGCATGCTGAGCACATAATTCTTCTCTTGCTAAGATTGATCAGATCATTAGTGGATCTCACAATGCAAGAAAGAACAGAATCAGTAACAACAGATGTATGAGATGAAACAGAATCAGCTTCATTAACCCAAATGCTTTTAATCTTAGAAGATTTATTGGGTGATCCAATAACATACCCTTGATAATATTGATTAGAAGAATAAGAATAGTTCTTAGAAATAGTTGATTTAGGGCTGCTTGAATAACTGTTCGATTTGGAACAGTCATAGAAGCTAGTTTTACACTGAGAAGGAGAACCAATTGAGCTTTGTGCACAAGAAAAGTCTTTGACTTTCTGTAAAAGCTGGTCTCTTTCAACAGTAACTAAATCAAGCTTATTTTTAAGTTCTGTTCTTATCTTCAACTCAGTTTCAAGGTCTGCTTTCAGATCAGACAATTTCTTTGTAGTGACCAGGAGTTTACCTTCTAACTCCTTTTTAAGCATTTCAAACTTCTTCTTCTGATTATTAAACTCTCTTCACTCTTCATCTGAGCTGCTTTTATCATTCTCAGAAGCGATGTCAAGCCACTTTTTCTTTTCCGCAAGCTCTTTAGCAATAACTGTATATTTCTTTGAAGTATTTCTCTTCTCAAGAGCAAATTGTTTTTTCTCTTCATCTAAAGCCTTCTGCTTTAGAGCAATGCTTTCAGATAATTTCTGTATTTGGCTCTAACACTCTTCTATAATGTCTTTCTTATCTTTATCATTCTTGGCCCGTTCCAAGATGATTAACTGCTCAAAATTAGATTTTTGCTTTAACAGCATTATGGCGTTCAACTCTAGAGAATTTATCTTATTCTCATAAGATATACGTTCAGCTCCAAATGTTCTTTCTAGTTCAATCACTCTCTTCTTCTATTTCTCAAACTTCTTTCTCTCAAAATCCATACAATTCTCAACTTTTATAACCTTCTCTTTCTCTTCATTCGGTAACTTTCTTAACTCAATTAAATCACTTTCAGACTTATTAAAATTTCCAGTTAAGTCCTCTGTCTCTTTATTAACTTTCTCAGAACAATTCTTCACTTTTTGCAAATCTTGAAGTTTGTTGAATAACTTCTTATTTGCATCAACCCAAATCTTCAATTCTTCTTCACATTCTGTCCTTACTTCAAAATTCTCTCAAATTCGAAAGTATTATCAGATAAACTCTTTTCATAATTTTCTCTTAAGGTTTTATTCTCACTTTGCAGCTCCTTGATAAATTCTTTATCAGCAAAGTTTTTATCAAACATATTAAAATAATTTTCTTTATGATCCTCAATGCTCTTTTCCAGCTTTGAAATCT
Organism: Cynara cardunculus var. scolymus; assembly: GCF_001531365.2. Taxonomy (NCBI): domain Eukaryota; kingdom Viridiplantae; phylum Streptophyta; class Magnoliopsida; order Asterales; family Asteraceae; genus Cynara; species Cynara cardunculus. The sequence goes on from NW_020200616.1 coordinate 171,832, forward strand.
GAGTTCTCAACTCTTTATTCTCCTTCTCTAGAATAGTTGTCATTAAGAAAAATTAAGATTGATCAACTATAGAATCTATGCAATTCAAGAAAAATGATTAAAGAAATATAGAAAAAAAAAGTATTACACAATTACACTTCACACAATTTCTAAAAATTCAAACAGGTGAAAAAAATACTCAAACTCACAAACAGATCAAACAATTCAAGTAGTGAAAAATGAATATGGCTAAAATGCTCACAAGAATGCCTAAGCTCAAAACTATGCTCAATGCTAATCCTTAATCTGCTCAAAGAGAGATCTAAAATGCTCACCTTATGGATCTAAACCACTCAAGCTTGAAATAAAAATCACTCACCTCACAATATAAGTCGCTCACCTCAAGTATGCTCACTGCATGGAATTAAATCACAATCTAAATTGCTTAACATTATGAAGGAAATCGCTCACTGCTTATGTAAACAAGTCACTGCATGATGACTAAATCGTTTGACTTGACCAAGCTAAAACTCTCACCAAACACCACCTAAATCGCTCAAGGTGAAGTATTAAACCTCTCACTTCACAATGTAAACCGCTCAATACTAAGCTCCTAAACTGCTCAATGAACAGCCTATATCTGCTCACTGCATGAAGTTAAACCAGTCAAGAGGAGTTTTAAATCACTCAAAATACTGCTTTAATCTGCTTACCAAACTACCTAACTCGCTCAAGGTTTAATCTGCTCAATATGCATACTGCATGATCAAGTAAATCGCTTAATATGCAAATTTAAATCGCTCACATGTACGCTCAAAGCAAGATGTTAATCCACTAAACAGACAGCCTCTATCCGGTCAAGACTAAGATGTAAATCGCACAAAGCTATTATCCTTATCCGGTCACTTAACTGATTAATCCTTAGAAGATGTGATCCTTAATCTGCTGAAATCCTCTCAAGACATGGAAAAATAAATCGCTCACCTGTGTGAATGAAGGATGTCCTAACAATATTCAAACAAAATGACAATCAAACTAAGATCAAATCAACTAACAATCAGAAAATCTAAAAAACTTAGAAAAAAAATGGATCAAAATCTAACTTTTTGATGAATCTTCGCAAGAACACGAAGAACACCAAAAATTCATAAACTCTTCAAATCTTTAAAAACGATAATCAAAATACAAAATCAAAAGATCAACACTGAATCACGATGTAAAACCGTACACATCGATCACAATTTTAACAACTAAACATCCACAAATGAGAAAGTTGAGAGAAAATTTATGAAGAAAAAGATGAACAATCAAGAACTATTATGAACATCAAGAACACAATGATGAATCTCCAGAAAATTTGAGCAATTTGTGATGATTTCTTCAATCAGATTTCCTGCAAATCTGCTCTGATACCAATTTTAAGTCCCAATATTGATCAATCTTCATGTAAAGCTTCAAGAACAACAATGGCAGAAAGTGTTTTTTATTAAGAACACTAGAAGAAGTAGAGAGAGAAAGTCAACTCTTCAATATATGGTCAAACTCTAATACGTATACTGAATGTTTACAATGAAGCTCTCTTTCCTAAAATTACAAGACATCACCCTTTATATAGGGTCAAACCTCTAGACAAAGACAAAGTCAAATAGTCCTATGAAAAGTCAAACACGATGACTTTTATACAATTATAGACAAAATTAACTTTCAAGACGAATACAATTTTACACTGATTTTCATTCCTAACAAACTCCTTACTCTGAACGTACTTACGCTTAAGTAAAAGAACACAGACATCTAAGAACACAATACGCTCATCTTCATGAGCAAGTTAAAATCTCTTTGTTGTATTTTAAACAAGTTCTCTACCAGATAAAACTTACTTTCTTCTAAGTCTTTAACAGCAAATTTTTTCTTTATTTGCTAAGAATTAATGTGTAACTTTTGATTGTTTAGATAGGTTTTATTTACCTTATCTTTCCGCAAACAATCTTGTAAAATCTGTATTGATCATTCTTTATCAATATATATTTTAAATTTGAAAAGTTTACTGTGTTTGTGTTCATCCCCCCCCCCCTTCTACAAACTATTATACACATCTTGTAGACCATAACGGGACCAACAAATGGTATAAGAGCAGTGTATTATCTTTTCTAGTTGTTTAGTTATTTTTTGCATTATATTATCTCTTTGTTTAGATAATCTTATTGCTTTTAAATGGCTTTACAAAACACAAACACACACTATCAAGACAATGGATCTCTTGTCAAACCTCCCCGATTTATCCGAGACAACTTTAGTCTCTGGAAAAATCGGATGTCCTTCTTTCTGGAAGGTGTGGATCCTGAAATTTCACATTACATAGAAAATGGATCATATGTTCCATATGCTATTTCTTCGGCTGTTCCTGAAACAACTACGACTGCCGTAATTCCTGAATGGTAGATTCGAAAGCTCCCTCATCAATGGAGCAATGAAGACATGAAGAAGATAGCTATAGACAGTCGTGCTAGGTCTATAATAGCTATGTCTCTTCTTGATGAGGTTTATCACTCTGTGATGAAACTCAGAACCTCCAAAGCCATGTGGGATAATTTATGTGTTCAATATGAAAGAACCTCTCAGGTTCAAGAATCATGGAAGATCAATCTAGTAAGACAATATGAAAGCTTTCTCTATGGAAAGACTGAGACATTGTCTTTATTACATCAACGTTTTAAATAGCTTCTTATTGATTTAAGGACTGTAGGCAGGGAATATTCTAATTCTGAAACTTTAACTAAGTTTCTAGAATGTCTTCCTGAATCTTGGGATAGTTATTCCATGTGTCTCAAGATGTCCAATGACATGTCCTCTCTCTCTCTCTTAGCACTCTTTACGGGATCTTGCTCAATCATGATCAATCTCGTTAGCTGAAAATAAATCTGATCAAAGATTCCAGAGAAATGAAGAGCTCTCCTTTAGTTTTGATCTCTGAAGAAGCTTCAGCTGAAACTCCTTTTTTTTCTTCTTCTCTTCCTCCTGTTGTTATTACTGAGTTAGATTCTACTAACTTTAAGGATGTATCAGAATCTGATCTTCCAGATTTTGATGAATCACTAGCGTTATTAACTAAATCTTTTAGAAGATTCGTCAACAAATGTAACTTCCACAGATCTCCTTCGATGACCTTAAAGGATAAGCCAAAGTCTGATAAAATAGACAAGGCGTCAGCGATCTACTACAACTGTCACCGCACAAGTCACTTTGCTGGTGAATGTAGATCCAAGAAGGCTGCAACGCCATCTTCCAAAACCCCATCCTCCTTCAAATCCAGGGATGATAAATACTTGATGTTGAAGAAGAAGTACAAGAAGATGAAGAACCACCAGCGAAAGGCCAAGGGTCTTGTCGCTGAAGAGCACGATTGGGCTGATTCATCTAATGAGGAAGATGCGCCTATCTCTGCTTAATGGCCAAAGATTTCAAAGAGGAAACTCCAGAGACATCAACTTCAAATGATCCCTCGTCATCTTCACCTACTCAGTTATGTATCCTGAATGAACCCTCTTTTTCATCTTCTTCTAGCCTATCTGCACTAGACACGCTGACGGTGGACCTTTACAATTCCCTTAATGGCAAGTCTAAAGCAGAAATGCTTAATCTAGATCTTCAAGAACAGTTGAAGATTTGCCATTCTAAGATCAAGGAGTTGACCAAGGTTGAAGAAAACCTTAAGGATCAGGTCATTATGAACCAATCCATCACTGTCGAATGCGAACAGGCTATAGCTTAGCGTGAACGAGCAATCTCTGAACTCAAGACTGAGAAGGCTACCATTGAAGGATGGTGCAAAGCCTCTGTCAAAGCCTCTGAGATCATTAACGCTCAGATCCCGGCCAAGATTAAAACTGGTCTAGGATTTTCCTATGATCAGGAAGAAAGTGTCATTGACAGGTCCATGCTCAAGTTTGGCACCTTTGTCTCTTCCATTCTCGACACTTCTTCCTCTCAGCCTTCTTTAATTGAGAGTCATATTCATGGAACTTCTTCGAGTTCAGGTTGCAAAGACAAGGGTAAATACATTGTCATAGCACCTTTTCCTAATATTTCTAACAAGTCAAATAGATCTAAATCTATTCCTTCATCTTGTAAACCATCTTATTCTTCTTCTTCAGGGACTAAGAAATTTGAACTCTCTCAGAAGTCTAAGTCTCAGCTCAAGGTGAATGCTTCACCTAAGGACTCCAAAGCCTCAAAAGTTCCTCCTAGAACTAATGAGAAGGGAATCCTTGGAGTTGGTCCCTCTTCAAATCTAATACTTCCTGGCTCTAAAGCTACCTTTAGCTATAAGAAGTGTAAGCACTATGGTGAAAATACACACAATGCCAGTAAGTGTCCTTTTGCCGCCAAGGCTGGTCTACCAGCTAAGGGCAAGATAATAGCTAAGGCTGAGAAATCAACCAAGGCGAAATCAACCACTAAGGCTACAAAAGCAACCAAAGTGAAGAAAACCACTAGAGCCTCCTCTTCAGGCTCAGTGAAGACAACAACTGATGCTAAGACTTCAATATCAAATGTTGTAGTTCCAACAACTGGAGCCTCTTCATCAAGCTCAATGAAGACATCCACTTACCCTATCTCACTATTGTCAGAGGTTGTTCCTTTTTCCACTAAAACTTCTCCAGATGTAGTGAAGCCATCTGCTGACGCTGGTTCTCAACATCAGTGGATGAAGCCTCTAACATTGCTGGACCCAAATAGATGGGTACCAAAAGCATTTTTAAATTGTTCTCTTGTGCAGGATGTCAAAGGCGTATGGTATCTAGATAGTGGATGCTCAAGGCACATGATCGGAGACAAATCCCTGCTCATCAACTACAAGGAAGAAAGAGGACCTTCCGTGATCTTCGGAGGTAATGGAAAAGAGTATACCAAAGGTCTTGGTATAATAACTAATGGTTCAACCACATTTAAATCGGTTGCATACGTTGAAGGACTGAAGCCACAACCTCCTCAGCATCAGTCAGTTGTGTGACAGACTACACGGTGAAATTATCCAAGAATTCATGCTATGTCTATGACAAAGATGATAAGGTTGCCTTGACCGGTTCTCGTCTAGAGAATGTCTATATCATCAATATGGATTCTTCTATCACTGAGAACAGCTGTTTCTTCTCTAATGCCTCGTCAGACATCAACTGGCTATGGCACAAACGGCTTTCTCACCTTAACTTCAAGACACTCAATGAGTTGTATAGAAATGATCTTGTCAATGGTCTTCCTCAACACTCCTTTGCAAAGTAATCTCTTTGCTCAGCGTGTGAGAAAGGAAAACAAACAAGAGCTAACTTTAGATCAAAGCAAATCTCTTTAGTGACAGCGCCTCTTCAGCTACTGCACATGGATCTCTTTGGTCCTGTCAGCGTACAATCTATCACTAGAAAGAAGTATATACTCGTCATTGTTGATGAGTATTCCAGGTACACATGGGTCTTCTTTCTCAAATCCAAAAGGGAAGCACTTGAGGACATCATATCGTTCATCAAGAAAATAGAAGTGTTGGACAACATTAGAGTACAATCTATTAGAAGTGACCATGGTACTAAATTCAAAAACAGTAATATGAACAACTCCTTTGAGGACAAGGGAATTTCTCATAACTTTTCTTTAGTGAGAACTCCTCAGCAAAAAGGGGTCGTTGAAAGAAGAAATCGAACAATCATAGAGGCTGCTCGATCAATGCTCAGCGAGTCCCATGTCCCTACTCATTTCTGGGTTGAAGCTGTCAACACTGCTTGTTTCACTCAAAATCGGTCACTGATCGTCAAGAGATTCAAGAAGACAGCTTATGAACTTTTCCATGGAAGAAATCCTTGTATTAGCTTTCTACACATCTTTGGTTGCACGTGTTATATTCTCAACAACCGTGATCAACTAGGAAAGTTTGATAACAAAGCTAATGAAGGAATCTTTCTTGGATATTCTTCAGTATCCAAAGCCTTCAAAGTATTCAGCAAACAGAGATAGACAATAGAAGAAACTATCCATGTCACTTTCGATGAAACTCAGTCAGCTAATTCAAAACACATCTTGAATGATGATGATGAATTAGAAAACTTGATGTTCTCTCATTATGGACAACCTAAAGCTTCCTTCAGCGTTCCTCTCAACACGGAAGCCCCTGAAGCTGAAGATGATCCATCAATCATTCCAGTTACAAGTCACACCAACATGTATTCTTTAGAGATCGCTGTTGTGCCCATTAGCTGTGTTCCTCCTTCTACTTCAAGCATTGATCAATCAGTAAATGAAATGCCTTCAGCATCTGAACCTATTTCAGTCGCTGAATCTGAGGCTCCATTACCAATTATTCCAATCGTTGAAGACACTGCAGTTGAAGCCTCATCCTTTGTTCCTGAACTTATAACTCATATGATAATCCTCTACCAGCTCAACAATGGACTAAAGACCATCCAATTCATCAAATATTTGGCGATCCAGATGCAGGTATTCAGACTCATCGTGGTCTATGTAATATATGTCTCTTTGTCAACTTTCTTTCCTTAGTTGAACCCAAGAAGATCAATGTGCTATCTCAAACCCTATTTGGGTCATTGCCATGCAAGAGGAGCTCATTGAGTTTGATAGGAACAAAGTCTGGTACCTTTTCCCACATCCATCTGACAAGATAGTGATAGGCACCAAGTGGGTCTATCGCAACATGTTATATGAAGAAGGTGTGGTAACCCGTAACAAGGCTCGACTTGTTGCTCAGGGTTATAGACAAGAAGAAGGAATCGACTATGATGAGACCTTCACACCACTGGCTAGACTCGAAGCAATTCAACTCTTCCTAGCCTTTTCTACACATAGAGACTTTAAAAAGTCTACCAAATGGATGTAAAGAGCGCTTTCCTTAATGGAAAACTTCAAGAAGAAGTTTATGTTGAACAACCTCCAGGGTTTCTTGACCCTAAGTATCGAAATCATGTCTATTGTTTGGATAAAGCTCTTTACAGGTTGAAACAGGCTCCTCGTGCCTGGTATGATAGTCTTTCCTCATTTCTCATCTCTAAGAATTTTTTTCGTGGAAAGATTGATTAGACCTTATTTCTTAGGAAAGTTAAAGGTCATATCATTCTAGTCCAAATTTATGTCGATGATATTATATTTGGTTCCACTAATCCCTCTTTGTGTTTTTTATTCGATGATCACATGAAGAAAGAATACAAGATAAGCATGATGGGAGAACTAACCTTCTTTTTAGGTCTACAAATCAAGTAGTCAGATAAAAGCATCTTTATCAGTCAAAGTAAGTACGTCCGTGACATGCTGAAGAAGTTCGATTTATCAAATAGCTCATCTATAAAGACTTCAATGGCTCCTCTACTTTCTCTCAACAAGGATCCAAATGGAAAGACTAGTTTATAAAGGAATGATCGGCTCCCTGCTGTATATCACAGCTAGTCGACCAGATATCATGTATTCTACTTGCTTATGTGCATGATATCAATCTAAACCAAAGGAATCCCATATGATCGCTATAAAACGCATCTTCAGATACCTAAAGGGAATCCCTAATTTGGGTCACTGATACCCTAAGGGTTCAGGTTTTGACCTAATAGGTTATTCGGACAGTGATTTTGTTTGTTGCAAGATCGATAGGGAAAGCACCACTGGAAGCTGTCAACTTCTAGGTGGAAAGTTGGTGAGCTGGACAAGTAAGAAGCAAAACTCTGTGTTCACATCAACCGCTGAAGATGCTTTTGTAGCCGCTGGTAGTTGTTGTGCCCAAATTCTTTGGATGAAAAACCAGCTAAAGGACTACGATCTTCAGTTATTGAAGATTCCTATCTATTGTGATAGCACAAGTGCTATTGCAATCACAAACAAACCTGTACTTCACTCCAAGACCAAACATATAGAGATCAAATATCATTTTATCAGAGATCATGTTATGAATGGTGATATTGAACTTCACTTTGTTCCAACCGATTATCAACTCACTCACCTTTACACCAAGCCTCTTGTTGAGACAAGATTTAACATCTTCATCAGCGAACTAGGGATGCTAAATGCTGAAGAATGATTTTCTTCAGCTATACGCATCAATCAGTAAGTGAAATATTTCAGTGCTCTACCTCTATTATTGAACTCTTGAGCAAATGTTTCTACTCTCTCTAAGGTGTGTGTACTTATTCTTTTTCCTAAAACATAAAACTATCACTGATGCTTTCTTTCTTCAGTAATAAAAAATTTTAAAAGTTTGTCTCAGTGACTCTTTCATTCGCTAAACATTTTTTTAAGTATATCTCTTTTATACTTATATTTTCGTAAAATCAAAATGATCACTGAACCTTTTCATCTTCAGTGATTAAAATGTTTTTAAATGTCAGTTTCAGTGATTATCTTATCTCTGACACTGAAGCCCTTATGAAAATATTCTAAGTTATTTTCAGTTCTTTATCTTAAAACTATCACTGGAGCTTTTCTTCTTCAGTGATTAAAATGTTTTAAAAGGTCTATTCAGTGATTCTTCTTTCACTAAATGAGACTCTTCGTTTTTCTTAAAAAAAATTATAAGAAATAGTTAATGAACCGTATTGATGACGACATTCTCTGTTTACAATGCGCAACGCTTTGGGACGTGCAAAAAGGTCTGTCACATGTGACCTCATTTATTACCATCTAATCATGGATGAGAACATGCCATATTTTTTATCATGGCCTTTTCCTCAACCGTCATCTTTTTCTCTCTCCTACTTAGCTTCTCTCTCCTCCTACCTATAAATATGAGATTTCTTCCTCATATTTTTCTTTACGCTTTCAAATATTTTTGACGAACCTCTGTCTCTTTGCAAGCAAAAACTCAAGAACATCTAAGAAACTCTCTTTCAACCTCATTTACTACTCTAAGGTCGATATCCTTCTTTGTTACTTAGAACATTTTCTCCCTCATTCTATTGAAACATATGTTTGTGATTTTTAAGAACCTTGTTCTCTTAAAAACAGACATAAAGGATTATTAACACATTCTTTTTCTTGGTTATAATCATGTTTCAAAAACTGTATTCTACTTGAAAAACCCTAAAACTTCATTCTGGATTTTTCAAAAGAAGTTTTATTGTTCAAAACATAAAAACCATAAACAAATCTTGATTTACTAGCAACTGTTTTATCTCTTATTTCTTATCAAAAACAAAAATGGCTGCCAAGAACGTCAACTTTACCATTGAAGATGTTTCCTTCAAGGCTAACAATCATGTTGCCTTGTTGGACATCCCTTCAAGCAAAACATTCTACGAGGATGCGACTGCTTTCCTCAAAATGTCGCCACTCGCCTTTGCTCTCAACCATAAACCTGTCATGGTTAGAGAGGCCCTTCAACACCTTCAACAGTTCTTGCTTACTACTGAAGTGGTGCAGGAAGAAGACAAGCACGGTCGATAGGTGGAGAAAATCACCTTTACCTTCAACCGTATGACTGTGAACTTTGGTGTGGCCACTATGAGACACGCTCTTCGTTTCCCTAAGGGCCACTTCGATAGCAAGCCCTCTTAATCCAAAATCATCGCCTGTCTTGACGCCATTAGCTATCAATGGCCACTGAAGAAGGACAAGAACGAGCCCATCAAGTCCTTGTCCAAGAACGAGAAGAACAGGATGTCAGCTGTCTGGCAGTACATATTCTCCCACTTCATCCAATCAATGAGTGGGAAAACTGGCAGACAGGATCAGGCCTCCCGTGTCGCCCTGACAATTGGTGTTTCTGCAATTCAACATCGCGCTATAAATTATGATGCGGTCATTTTCGATGACCTGGTGCTAAAGCTGAACAAGCGCCAGCGAGAAAAGGTGGTTCCCTACACCAGGTTTCTCTCCATAGTTTTCGCCAAGATTTTTGGCAAAAAATATTCCAAGGAAAGTAACCTCCCGGTGTGCAGGCTTTGGTCCAGGATTCTGGATCATAAGCGTAAGGAAGGAGATATCGCCCTCTCCTAAATAGTTCATTTCTCTATTCCTTCTCCTCCTCAAGTGGTGAAGACAAAGGCAAACCCTCTGCGTCTATCCCAGCCACCAAAACCCCTTCTTCCAAACGACTTTCTCAACCAACTCTTGGATCTCCTCATGGAGCCAAGAAAGCCAAAAAGAGGATAGCCACATCTCTGGCCTAGACCTCTCGACAGGTTTCAGCTATTGAAACTAGCCTTACCCCCGAGGCACCTTCAGCTAACCTCTCCAGCTCTTTAGTGATCCCTGAAATAATTTTCATATCAGTGGTACCTACCCTAACCGCCTAAATGACCCAAATCACTGAAGGTGTGAATATCAATGCCGCCACCGCTGACCACCCACAAGTTCTCTCAACCATCTTCTCTTCTCCTCCTTCTTTGGTCGCTACACGTGTTCATGATTCATCAGTGAATGTCCTCCCTGATGATGAAACACATACCATTGATCTTGAGGTTGCTACTTTCGACGCTCCTAAGTATATAGATGCTTATCCTTTGGATGTCACTGATGTCCCCTCAGGTCCTTCTGTGCCTCAAGCCATGGATGAAGAAGAAGAGGAGTACGATGGAGATGATGAAGATTATGACATGGCTTCTGATGTCAAACTCCTCCTCCCAGCCATCGATAGCTTCTTTTATAAGATGAGCGAAGTTCATCAAGACATGCCTCGCAAGGTAGATGTCGCTGCAAACCTCTCAGCTGTCAAAGCTGAACTTCAAGAAGTCAAGAGCCAACTCTCATCTCTTCATGATGCTGTTCGAGCCAATGTTGTAGCCATTGCTACTCTCTCCAGCAGGGCTGATGAAGCTCAGGCTCAGTCTCTCCAGCAGACGAAGCTCCTCCAGCAAGTCCTGGATGTTTGCCATTCAGCACCAGTGATCCCTCCCTCTTTCACCGCTGATGACCGCGCTCAGCTCAATGAGATGCGCGAAGCGACGAGCAACCTAGCCAGCCCTCTATCGCGGCTAGAGGAGATGATGGTTCTCCACCTTTAAATTGTGGACCAACTCTCTAGCATATGCTCTCAAGCCTTAGCCATAGAGGGGGAAATGAGGTCCAATGCTGTTGGACCATCTACTGAACCAGCAAACAACGAAGCTGAAGCTGAAGCTTCTAGAACTGAAGCTAAAGCTGAGGTTGCCTGTGATATCCTAACCTCCGGTGAAGCTGCTATAGTTGAGGAAGTTGATGCCATCCCTCATGATGATGACCTTCCCATCATCTCTACACCTGTTGCTGGTGATGTGGAAGAAGAAGTTGATGAAGAAGATGATGATGAAGGTGATGAACCTGATCTTCCAAACTCCGGCAGTGATCTTGATAACGATGACGACGATGATGATGAAGATGACTTCACCTTCCAGCGTCCACCAACCGCCACCAAAGGAGTTGCCCTCAGGGATTCCGCATCCCAAGTGGAGCAAAAGAAAGAAAAGTCGGTGCCTGAAAGGAACCAGGGCCCTTCGTCGAAAGGCAAAGGAGTCGCTGAAGAAGGGAATCTGAAGGTACTGTTTCAACACCCTCAACCCTTGTTTGATGACTCTACCTCTCAGGTAATCATCACCTCCCTCTATCAACTTGACATTCCTTCCACTACCTGCGGTCGGCTGGAATGGGTTCCTAATAACCTTATTTCCAGCGCTCTTACCGACCAGCAGATGACTCAGCTCAGGAAGTCATTCGACCAGACTAGAGTAAAAATTTCTCTTCGTACCTCTAGTGATGATGAGTTTGACTTCCTGACAAAAGCTGAAAGACTCGAGAAACAAGAGCTGGAGAAGAACAAGAGCTTCGAAAGAAGCAGACTGAGGACAGCCTAAAGCTGGCTAAGTCCCTAGCTGAGAAACTTCTTCCAAAGAGAAAGTCCAAAAAGAAGGTGAACGTTGTCCAAGCCCAAGCTAAGCTACTCTCTCTTGCAAAAGCTGAGCACGAGAAAAATCTGAAGCTGGCTGAGCTGGACAAGCGTTGGAGCGAAGCTAAACTGAACAAGAGAATCAGTCCTCACCGGATCAAGAGCGTCAGCATCAACGGATGATCAAAAGACGATGCCACGCTACTCTCAATGCTCATCACCAGGGACAATCTCGATGCCGTGACCGAGTACTGTTAGACCCCATAATTCTTATTGTAAAAGTAATGAAAAATGTACAAGTATGGAAGTACAGAGGACCGATGGAAGAAGAGCTGGAAGAGACCTAAGTGCTCGAGGCAAACCAGAGATGCGATGAATGATCCATAGGTGTGATGAACAATGTATCTCCATCACCCCTCTAGTTATAAGCACTTAGTAGATTCAACAAGAGCTCAATCAAAGATATCCAGGTAAAGAAGAAACGTAAAGACTTCTGGTTGAACATACTACCTAGAAGACAGCTGGAGATGACTCATCGACAGTTGGAGATAACTCCTAAATTCTAGATAGATATATTTTCCCTAGAATATCTCATAGATATCTTTCACTAGATTGTTCTCTCTTAGACTAGATTGCTAGTATAAATAGCTAGCATATGTCATGTAAATAATTCATTCCTTCTCATTAAAGTTATTTTACTGAAATCCTTTGAAGCTTCATATTCTCCTGAATATTTTTAAGCTGTTCTTCACTAGTTTTCAATCATACGATAGATTTAGTTTTCAAAACATAAATCTTCGTGTTATATTGAGAGATCTGGGATCAACAATTGGTATCAGAGCAAATTTATTGATTTTTCAATCAAAACGATCAATTTGAATCTGAGTATTCAAATCCCTCAATTTTTTTCCATTCTTAAATTTTCTTCTTCTCTTTTAAATCTCTTTAATGGCCAACTGGAATTCTGTCTACAGTGTTGGTTCCCTCACCAAACCTCTAACTCTTCAACGTGAAGAGTATCCGTAATGGAGGATATGTATGTGAATTTTCTGCAAGGGATGGATAGAAATCTCCTCAGATCAGTAATGGAAGGGCCTTATATTCCTCAAACTCTTGTTGCAAGAGTTCTTGGAACAAGCACTACCTTATACGGTGAAGGATGAGAGCAACTGGGTTGAAGACATGGCCAAGAGGCTACTAATTATGGCTATTCCCTATGTTGATCCTCTCTCTCAGTGATTTGATGATAATCCCTTTTTCCCATTCGTTGTATTTGTGTTTTTGTATTTTCAGTTCCAGCGATCATCACTGAGTATGTTCAATGATTGCTGAAGAACTTGCTTTGTAAATTCATCAGAGACAGCAATACTTCAAGAAGACAACACTCATACCAAAGAACCTTCAGCGAACGTCGAAGACTGAAACTGAAGATTAGAGACTGGCGAGTACGTGATCTGAAGTGGTATTCAGTGATTACAAACATGTCTACATATGTGTGAAGACTGCTCTAGCTTCAGTGAATGATGATGAGACCTCCAGCTCATTCCAGCATTCAGCGATCAAAGGAAGCTTGCTTAGCACGATTGTTGTTGTCTTGTCCTTATGCACACAAAGGACAAACCCATACCCTTGCAAAAGTTAGTACGGTACGGAGCCGAATAGTCGACTCTTTGTCCACCAACTTTAAGCAAGGATGTCTGCTCAAAAATAGTGCTTTTGTACTATTCACTGTAGCAAAGGACAAGCCTTCCTCTTAAGGATTGACACGCACTCTAAACCCTACCTTACTACATTAAATGTTCATATAATGCACTGGGTATAAATAGAAGTGTTTCTTCTCCATGTAGAGTGCGCGCATCACTCTCCAACCTAATTCTTACTTCAAGCATCCTCTAGCTTAAGTAAAGGATCTTTCATATAGCATTCTCTTTTCTGTGTTTGCTATAGCTTCGTGTGTAACCAAAGATTATTTAGATAGGTTTTTCTTTACCTTATATTTCCGCAAACAGTCTTGTAAAATCTATATTGATCTTCTCTATCAATATATATTTTAAATTTGAAAACCTTGTGTTTGTATTCATCACCCCCCTTCTACAAACTATTTATTATCTTGTAGACCCTTTCGGGACCAACAAGTGGTATCAGAGCAGTGTTTTCTTTCTTTCCTTGTGTTTTGTTATTTCTCTGTATTAATTTATCTCTTCTTAGATAACTTACTGCTTTTAAATGGCTTTACATATTATAAACACACACACACAAGATAATGTCTCCCTTGCCAAACCTCCTCGGTTTGTCCGTGACAACTTTTGTCTCTAGAAGAACCGGATGTCCCTCTTTCTGGAAGGTGTGGGTCCTGAAATTCCACATTATATAGAAAATGGACCATATATTTCATTTTCTATTGTTCCGGATGTTCCAGCAACAGCTATGACTGCCGCGATTCCTGAACGGCAGATTCCAAAGCTTCCACATCAATGGAGTGATGAGGACAAGAAGAAAATAGTTATAGACACGCGTGCTCAGTCTATAATAGCTATGTCTCTTCCTGATGAGATCTATCACTCTGTGATGAAACTCAAAGCTTCTAAAACTCCTTCCTCCTTCAAGACCATAGATGAGAAGTACTCTAAACTGAAGGAAAAGTATAAGAAGATGAAGAAAAACCAGCAAAAGGCTAAAGRTCTTGTTGCTGAAGAGCATGACTGGGCTGAATCATCTGATGAATCATCTTCTGACGAAGAGGATAAAAGCTACATCTGCTTGATGGCCATTGATGCTGATGAAGGATCTTCTGAAGCATCTACCTCCTCAGAGCCATCTTCTTCTACTCAGGTATGCTTCTTGTATGACCCCTCTTCTTCTTCTAGTCTTTTTGCACTAGATACTCTGACGCTTGACCTTTACAATGCCCTCAATGGCAAATCAAAAGTTGAAATGCTTAACATTGATCTTCAAGAACAATTGAAGATTTGTCATTCTAAGATCAAAGAACTGACCTTTGTTGAGGAAAATCTTAAAGATCAGGTTATTGTAAACCAAACCATCACTGTTGAACGTGAGAAGGCTATCGCTGAGCGTGAGCAAGCCATCGCTGAACTCAAGGCTGAGAAAGCTACCATTGAAGGGTGGTGCAATGCTTCCTTCAAAGCCTCTGAGATCATTAACGCTCAGATCCCCACGAAGATAAAGACTGTTCTAGGACTTTCCTATGATCAGGAAGATAGTGTTGTAGACAGGTCCATGCTCAAGTTTGGTACATTCGTCTCTTCTATTCCCAACACTTCTTCCTCTCAGTCCTCTTCTTTTTCTGAGAGTCATCTTGAAGGAACTCCTTTGAGTTCTAGGTGCAAAGACAAAGGTAAATCCATTGTCACAGCATCCCGTCTTAAGAAGTCAATCAAGTCTAATAGATCTAAGTCTATTCCTTCAGCTTGCAAAACTTCTTCTTCAGGGACTAGGAAATCTGAATCGCTTCAGAAATATAAGTCACAGCTCAAGGTGAACTTTTCACCTAAAGAATCCAATTCCTCAAAGGTTCCTCCTAGAACTAATGAGAAGGGTATTCTTGGAGCTGGTCGCGCTTCTAATCTGATACTTCCTGGCCCTAAAGCAGCTCTTTTCTTTAGGAAGTGTAGACACTGTGGTGAGAAAACACATATTACCAGTAAGTGTCCTTCTGTCGCTAAAACTGCCTCACCAGTTTTGAGCAAGAAAGTGGCCAAGGCTGAGAAATCAACTAAGGTGAACTTATCCACAAAGGCTGCTCCTACAGTCATAGTGAAGAAAACCGCTAAAACCTCTTCTTCAGGTTCAGCGAAGACAACTCCTGCTGAAAAATCTTCAGCATCAGACGTTTTATTTCCTTCCACTAAAGTCTCTTCTCCAGACT
>NW_020200617.1:5079-7043 GCF_001531365.2 Cynara cardunculus var. scolymus
GCATCACCATGTCCTAGGCACATATGACCGGTTACTGGCCTCGGCGTGCGCAACCAATTGTGCTTCAAACGAGGATCAACTGGCTGCCCTCGCCATCGTGCATGACCCGCATCACCATGTCCTCAGCATCGGTCACTGGCACGGGCCTGTGCAACCAATCATGCTTCTTCGGTTGTGGTTCAACGGGCTGCCCGCTAGCAAAAACAGAGAAGAAACCTTTCCTCAATGCATCACCCACATCACCACGTCCTAGGCACATATGACCGGTCACTGGCACGGGCCTGTGTAACCAATCATGCTTCGGACGAGGATCAACGGGCTGGCCGTCAATTCACTAGCAACTTTTCATCGATATAGGATCATTCTCGTTGGGTCCAACGAATGACCTGCATCACCATGTCCTAGGCACATATGACCGGTTACTGGCCTCGGCGTGCGCAACCAATCGTGCTTTAAACAAGTATCAATAGGTTGCCCTTGCCACCGTGCATGACCCGCATCACCATGTCCTCGGCATCGGTCACTGGCACAGGCCTGTGCAACCAATCATGCTTCAGATGAGGTTCAACGGGCTGCTCGCTAGCAAAAACATAAAAGAAACCTTGCCTCAATGCATCACCCACATCACCACGTCCTAGGCACATATGACCGGTCACTGGCATGGGCATGTGCAACCAATCGTGCTTCGAACAAGGATCAACGGGCTGGCCATCAATTCACTAGTAACTTTTCATCGATATAGGATCATTGTTATTGGGTCCGATGCATGACCCGCATCACCATGTGCTAGGCACATGTGACCGGTTACTGGCCTCAGCGTGCGCAACCAGTCGTGCTTCGAACGAGGATCACCAGGCTGTCCTTGCCTCGATGCATGACCCGCATCACCATGTCCTTGGCATCGGTCACTGTGCAACCAATCGTGCTTCGGTTGAGGTTCAACGGGCTGCCCGCTAGCAAAAACAGAGAAGAAAACTTGCCTCAATGCATCACCCACAACACCACGTCATAGGCACATATGACAGGTCACTGGCACGGGCCTGTGCAACCAATCATGCTTCGGACGAGGATCAACGGGCTGGACGTCAATTCACTAGCAACTTTTCATCGATATAGGATCATTCTCGTTGGGTCCGATGCAGGACCAACATCACCATGTCCTAGGCACATATGACTGGTTACAGGCCTCAGCATGTGCAACCAATCATGCTTCGAACGTGGATCAACAGGCTGCCCTCGCCACCGAGCATGACCCGACTCACCATGTCCTCGGCATCGGTCACTGGCACGGGCCTGTGCAACCAATCGTGCTTCGGTTGAGGTTCAACAGGCTGCCCGCTAGCAAAAACATAAAAGAAACCTTGCCTCAATGCATCACCCACATCACCACGTCCTTGGCCGATCACTAACCTAGGCCTACACATCCAATCGTCCTTCAAACGAGGATCAACATACTTGCCGTCAATTCCATACCAACCCTCCCTCGATATCGGATATTGTGCCACCCATACCTCGACTAATGTCTCCCGATCAGTGACTTGCCACATCCTGATCGGTGCCCTTGAGACACTCTATACCCCCCTATATATACATTATGGACAAAAAGCAAAGTGACARGAACAAACATTGATTTTTTGAGGAGTCATAATTTTTGAAATAGGCACACAGTTTAGCCGATGCACGGGCAACGGTTGGCACGACATGCGGGAACGGGCGCCCTGTGTGCGGGAACGGGCACCCTGTGTGCGGGTAACGGGCACGACGTGCCGGGAACGGGCGACGTTCTCGTGATCGAGGCACGACGTGGGGGCCTGCGTGCTGGGCATCACGCATTTGGACCAACCTCTTCGTGCCACACCCCGTGCCTTACCCGGCCACGAAGTGGGGGGGAGCCAGACCCCAAGGTCCCCCCTATATATACCTTATGGACAAAAAGCAAAGTGACAGGAACAAACATTGATTTT
>NW_020200617.1:8202-9198 GCF_001531365.2 Cynara cardunculus var. scolymus
GGTCCCCCCTATATATACCTTATGGACAAAAAGCAAAGTGACAGGAACAAACATTGATTTTTTGAGGAGTCATAATTTTTGAAATAGGCACACCGTTTAGCCGATGCACGGGCAACGTTGGGCACGACGTGCGGGAACGGGCATGCGGCGTGCGGGAACGGGCGCCTCGTGTGCGGGGAACAGGCGACGTTCTCGTGATCGAGGCACGATGTGGGGGCTTGCGTGCTGGGCATCACGTATTTGGACCAACCTCTTCGTGCCACACCCCGTGCCTTATCCGGCTACGAAGTGGGGGGAGCCAGACCCCATGGTCCCCCCTATATATTCCTTATGGACAAAAAGCAAAGTGACAGGAACAAACATCGATTTTTTGAGRAGTCATAATTTTTGAAATAGGCACACCGTTTAGCCGATGCACGGGCAAGAGTGGGCACGACGTGCGGGGAACGGGCACGACGTRCGGGGAACGGGCGCRCGGCRTGGGGGATGGGGCAYGCGGCGCGGGGRAACGGGCACGCGGCACGGGGGAACGGGCGTGYGGCATGGGAACGGGYRCGCCGTGTGCGGGGAAAGGGCACGRCGTGCRGGGAACGGGCGACGTTCTCGTGATCGAGGCACGACGTACGGGGAACAGGCGCACGRCATGCGGGAAACGGGCGCATGGCATGGGGGARGGGCGTGCGGCGCGCGGCGYGGGAGAACGGGCATGCGGCGCGGGGGAACGGGCRTGCAGCATGGGGAACRGACGCGCCGTGTGCGGGGAACGGGCGCTCCGTGTGCGGGGAACGGGCACGGCGTGCGGGGAACAAGGCACGTTCTCGTGATTGAGGCACGACGTGGGGGCTTGCGTGCTGGGCATCATGCATTTGGCTATCCTCTTCGTGCCACACCCCGTGCCTTGCCCGGCCACGAAGTGGGGGGGAGCCAGACCCCAAGGTCCCCCCTATATATACCTTATGGACAAAAAGCAAAGTGACAGGAACAAACATTGATTTT
>NW_020200617.1:10590-13090 GCF_001531365.2 Cynara cardunculus var. scolymus
CAAAGTGACAGGAACAAACATTGATTTTTTGAGGAGTCATAATTTTTGGTAGGAGGCCCAAACGGGGTCGGTTTTGGAGGAAACTTTGCGTGAGCCTTCGGGGACATTAAAAAACAACGCTCCAACCAAAAAATCTGGATTTTGGGTCGGGATTCTCCCGGGGGCTGGCCAGGGGTACTTAGTCGCCCCCGGAGGGCGTTTGCGGCCGTTTCACGATCAAACGGAGCCGGTTTTGCACGAAACTTTGTGTGAGCCCCCGGGAACATATTTAGAACTCCCCGAACAATGAGATGCACTTTTACGGACCGGAATTTTCCCAGTTCCGGCCCGAAGAGCCGGGATTGCCGGCGGAGGCGTTTACGGTCACTTCATGATCAAACGGGCACGGATTAGGACGAAACTTTGCGTGAGCCGTCAGGAACATATACGAACAATGTCGGGACATGAAAACCTTGTTTTGGGGTCAGGATTCCTGGGGCTTGGACGTCGCGGAGGGCATGTATGGCCGTTTCATGATCAAACGGGCACGGATTCGGACGAAACTTTGCGTGAGCCGTCGGAAACATATACAAGGGCGATTCCCATATTGACATGAGGTTTTTGGCTGGGATTTATCGGCATGGCCCCCAGGGACGTCTTCGGAGGGGCTGCAAGACCGTAACCCGAAGGCATGGAGTCGGATTTGTATGAATCCTTGTGTGACCCCTCCCGGACATATGTAAGCCCGCTTTTGACAATGAGGATCAACTGGCTGCCCTCGCCACCGTGCATGACCCGCATCACCATGTCCTCAGCATCGGTCACTGGCACGGGCCTGTGCAACCAATCGTGCTTCTTCGGTTGAGGTTCAACGGGCTGCCCGCTAGCAAAAACAGAGAAGAAACCTTGCCTCAATGCATCACCCACATCACCACGTCCTAGGCACATATGACCGGTCACTGGCACGGGCCTGTGCAACCAATCGTTCTTCGGACGAGGATCAACGGGTTGGCCGTCAATTCACTAGTAACTTTTCATCGATATAGGATCATTCTCGTTGGGTCCGACGCATGACCTGCATCACCATGTCCTAGGCACATATGACCGGTTACTGGCCTCAGCGTGCGTAACCAATCGTGCTTTAAACAAGGATCAACAGGCTGCCCTTGCCACCGTGCATGACCCGCATCACCATGTCCTCGGCATCAGTCACTGGCACGGGCCTGTGCAACCAATCATGCTTCAGATGAGGTTCAACGGGCTGCTCGCTAGCAAAAACATAGAAGAAACCTTGCCTCAATGCATCACCCACATCACTACGTCCTAGGCACATATGACCGGTCACTGGCACGGGCCTGTGCAACCAATCGTGCTTCAAACGAGGATCAACGGGCTGGCCATCAATTCACTAGCAACTTTTCATCGATATAGGATCATTGTTATTGGGTCCGATGCATGACCCGCATCATCATGTCCTAGGCACATGTGACCGATTACTGGCCTCAGCGTGCGCAACCAATCGTACTTCGAACGAGGATCACCAGGCTGTCCTTGCCTCGATGCATGACCCGCATCACCATGTCCTCGGCATCGGTCACTGGCACGGGCCTGTGCAACCAATCGTGCTTCGGTTGAGGTTCAACGKGCTGCCCGCTAGCAAAAACAGAGAAGAAACCTTGCCTCAATGCATCACCCACAACACCACGTCCTAGGCACATATGACCGGTCACTGGCACGGGCCTGTGCAACCAATCGTGCTTCGGACGAGGATCAACGGGCTGGACGTCAATTCACTAGCAACTTTTCATCGATATAGGATCATTCTCGTTGGGTCCGATGCATGACCAGCATCACCATGTCCTAGGCACATATGACTGGTTACTGGCCTCAGCATGCACAACCAATCATGCTTTGAACGTGGATCAATGGGCTGCCCTCGCCACCGTGCATGACCCGACTCACCATGTCCTCGGCATCGGTCACTGGCACGAGGCTGTACAACCAATCGTGCTTCGGTTGAGGTTCAACAGGCTGCCCGCTAGCAAAAACAGAGATGAAACCTTGCCTCAATGCATCACCCACATCACCACGTCCTAGGCCGATCACTAGCCTAGGCCTACACATCCAATCGTGCTTCGAACGAGGATCAACATACTTACCGTCAATTTCGTACCAACCCTCCCTCGATATCGGATCATTCTCGTTTACGGACAAGGCAAGGCCAGAGGGGAGACCTTTGATCCGATATCGTGCCACCCATACCTCGACTAGTGTCTCCCGATCAGTGACTTGCCACATCCTGATCGGTGCCCCTGAGACACTCTATACCCCCTATATATACTTTATGAAGAAAAAGCAAAGTGACAGGAACAAACATTGATTTTTTGAGGAGTCATAATTTTTGAAATAGGCACACAGTTTAGCCGATACACGTTCAACGGTTGTCACGACATGCGGGAACGGGCGCCCATTGTGCGGGAACGGGTGCCCTGTGTGCGGGTAACGGGCACGACGTGCGGGG
>NW_020200617.1:18090-32542 GCF_001531365.2 Cynara cardunculus var. scolymus
ATTAATTTTAATTTATATACATACATATATATATATATATATAATATCATTAAAAGAAAATAGTAACATTAAAATTTATAGAACTTTTTTCTACTTTACTTCAACAACCCAAATAAGGCTCACGAAAAAGTCTAGTTTATTTGTCTAATTGTGAAATCGTGATTTTAGTTGTATGATGTTTGAAGTTCTGTTTAGTTATATATGTAATGTAATACATTGTTTGTAATTGGTTCCATTATGTTTGAGACATTTAAACTTGCATCTTTAAAAAAATGGTAATTTACTTTTAGTTGTGAAAATTAACATATTGTAATTTTTTTAGATCTGTTTCGGGTTCGGTTATAACCAACGGTGAATGGGAAAAAGAGGATTTTTACCTTAATTGGTTCCCCAATGGGTGTCGGGAAAACCGCGGGGACCCGATGGGGATCCCCGATAAGATCCCTGACGGGGATCAGGGCAGTCACTGGGACAATTTTAGTTATCGGTTTCGGGGACGGGGATACCAATAATCGGCCCGAACCTGGCCCGTTGCCATTCCTAGTTTTAAAGGAGATCGAGCAAAGGAGATCGAGCATAACAGAGGAGCAAATCAAGATACAGCATCGATGAATTTGAATGAGGGCTAAGGAATTTATCGGATTGGAATTTAAAATCCGTGGTATATGAAATGTCCCAAATCTCATACAAACATGACAATGATCTTCAAGAACAAGATGAATAAGATGAAGAGAGAGTAGATCACCAAATGTCTCTTGAWTGAKTGMGAGAGAAATTACAATGCTAATTCAGATTATGAAAATGCTAATGACTTGCTAATTACAATTACAAAGGAAACTACTATTTATACTAAGGAAGGAATAAAACTACACTATTACAAAGCATGTAAAATACGGAGAACTTGAATACAACAATAACGCACATACTTGAACCCAACATTCTCCCCCTTTGGATTCAAGTTCGAATTCTTGTAAATCTTGTCTTTCTGAGTCCGAGAAGTTTCTCCAACCTTTTTAGAGCGTTCCGATATTGAATCTTCTCCTCGAGCAGATTTATGGCATTGATCAACAAATATCTATCATTAGAGCTCATTCTCTCTAACTCCGCAGCTCTGTCATTGTTCATGTTAGGACTGAAAATCAGTATTAAATTGTATTCGTCTTGAAAGTTAAATATTGTCTATAATTGTAAAAGTCATCGTGTTTGACTTTTCTTATAGGAGTTTGACTTTGACTATTGTTTAAATGTTTGACCCTATAAATAAGAGGTTTGACTAGAACTTTGAATGTTTGAATTTCTCTCTCAACTCTCATATATGTGTTCTTGAAGGTTTATCCAGATCTGCCATTGTTGTGAAGCTATTATGAAGATTGATCATTGAAAGTGGACTCACAGTTCACCCTCTTCAAGTCAAGCGCCCGTCTCACCAATCTTATTGTACCGTCTGAATACTTGTTTACGCTGAATCTCATAAACTTCTTCACTTGATGCTCAACAAAGTATATGACCCCGAACTCTGGTTTTTCAAGAATCATGTAAACTGGATAAGCATCAATATCTTCTAAGTCTTGGTTAGGTCTCTTCAGATTGATGATTCTTTGACTATCTTGAAGACCCATCTGAATATCTATAATCATAGCCAACTTTACATGACACCGCATAGACCTTTTAATTGCATCAAGAGCAACCAGAGCTCCATCTTTCCTGTTGGTCATATTTCTGATCTCGCAGTACATATACTCCAAGTCTTCCAAATATAAGTTCGGGAAATCAGCTTCACTGAACCTCTAGATTTGCCCATCTTGTGTAGTCACAGTGAAGACTGGATACCAGACTCTCAGAAGTTTTTGAGCATCGATCTGTTTAATTGTGACAACTCTATGTTTAGTACGTACTTCACTAACAGGCAGACGCTTGGCTTTCAGAAAATGCTTGTACTCCAAGCGATAATCTTTGGTTTCCTGGTGGATACCAAGGATTTTATCACCACTCAGAGCCTTACGGTGTCGGAGGAAGATTCCAAAGTAGATATCTTCAAGATACGGCTCTCGAATCCTTTCTCTATCATACTCTGAAACATTTGCTCTAATTTCAAATGGTACATAATTCCTCGTGAATATCTCTGTAGGATCAACAGGCTCTCTAGGAGCAGGAATGTCAGATGCACCAGCTACGGCTGCAGCGGAGGATTCTGGCACTGTTTGACTGTCACCCTGAACTGGGAAAACTGGATCTTCCTCATTGATATCTGCTTCAAAGTCAAAGTACAGCCCAGTTGACTTGCCAATGTTCTCGATATCCTCTCCAAAATCTTTCTCTCCACCCAACACAGTAGAAAACATGTCATTGAAACCAACATTGGCAAACAAGTTCAATAACAACCTTGTCCCTAATGTGGAGTCCGCCGGCTTTTCAACCATTGGCTCGATCATAGGACTTGTCTCCATTTCTTCCTCATCCTCTATAACAATTGCCTCAATGATCCTTTCCCGTGTGGATTCCGGGGTAGAACCTTCAACATTTACATCTTTAGTAGCTGGCTCACTTTCAACACCTAGAGCCTGAGCAGACGTCTCAGCCACCCTCTGTCTCTTCCTCTCCCCCTCATGATGATTTGGATCTTCCGGGTCAACATGCCTTCTTTTGTGAGAGGTGGCCTGAGATCTGCACGTCTCTTCTAGAGTAGATACCCGTTCAAAGAGGGCATCTATTAAGTTTTTAAGATCTTGGGTGTTTGATGTGATTAACTTACTAACTTTGGTGGAGCTAGAAGCAACCACATCTTGAAAGGCTAAAAACTCTGAGGCTCTAACGGGAGGGTTTTCATCAACTTGTTGTCTTAAGAGCCCAACCAGATCTGCATCTTCAGTGTTAGGATTTTGAGATGCCATCAATTTAGCGTACACCAGCGATTTGAGTTCATCCATCGTTTGCTCTTGTACCGACGGCTCAGGTACAGGCGGTGGTGATGGCGCAGATGGTTGCTCTTCTTCAACTTGTTCTTTCCCTTTCAAAAGTCTTTTTCAGACTTGCAATCTGTGCATCCATGTTTTCTTGAGCAGCCTTTAGGGCGCCGTCCAGATACTCCCGTGACACAAAGTCTAGTAAGCTAACACCTGTATCACTTAGATTACCAGTTAAAACAACAGTTGAATAAACTGTTGTGCCTATGTTCAGTTTAGAATATTGATAGCACTAGTAGGACTTCCGACCTGTCCTTGTGAAATGTCAATCGACGCCACTCTGGTCGTTCCAGCAAGTTCACTAAGAACTGCAACTAGAGCAACATATGCTCGTGACCCATGTGTACCTATGTGTATCGGCTCTATACTCGAGGTGCACTGAATCGAAATCGTAGGCTGGGGCAGCAGCCTACTTGTTTCAATAACTACGTTCTCCAAATGAGAAGTAGATAGCAGATGTGCTATATTCCCGTGTTCAATTGAAACAACTGGTTGTTGAGAACCAGTTGAGTGGATGGGTTAGGTGTGCATTTGCATAGCTGGGCTAGTTATGTCTTGTTTAATACCTTCATTCAACGAATGAATGTCGGTAGTAGATGTGGGTGCCTGGCTATGTGTATCGGCTAGGTAAGGAGCTTGATATTCTTTTTGTGCTCCACTCACACCCTCACCATGTTCTTCTTCGTCCCTTTCACACATCCTCTCATCATTTTCAACTATTTCTCCCTCATCTTCAACACCTTGTAGAATACGGTCATATTCATCAAATTGAACTCCATATTCTTCAACATCAAACGACAATGAATGTAGACTTGGACAAGTCTGTTGAGCAGGAAATTCTGGAAATATGTCGTTAATATTATCAGCCAATGCTCCGACTGGGATATTCTATGAAGGGATGGATTAAGCATGGTCGTCAGCACCATCATCATTATTATTATCATCATCCCCATCATGATCACCAAGAGCTGCCTGGTTGTCAATTTCAGTATCTTCCGAACTGGAAGAAGTTGTGGAAGTACTATCAGTTGAAGTACTTTGCTGATCAGATGCTCCCCCCTCCTGTTCACCCCTCTCTGATTCATTTTCTCTCAGCACACTACCCTGTTCAAGTAACCCTTGTTCCTAAACTCTCTCTTCTACTGCTAACACCTCTCGGTCAACTGAGGCATGGAGTGATCCCGGGGTAAGTTCAACCGGTTCTGGTTGAACTATAGGATCTATAACTCTTCTATAATCTATCACACATTGAGCAGTGTGATCAGCCAAGGAAAAAAACTCTGGTGGTATTTCCATTATAGAATCCAAGTCTTCAACTTCTGTATGCTGCCAAATTCTAGACATGATGAATGTCGGCCCCATTTCAGCATTGGATCTGATCGGAATATCTTCATTCGCATTCATCATCGCCTTTATGATTAGTTGTAGAAATCTCTGGAAGGGCATGAATTTTCTGGCTTTAGAAGGAAATCGCTTTGCGTTCACAAGCTCCACCAGTTCATTCCAAATAACCAGGGCATAGTCATAATTACGAGAGAAGACTATCCCATGAAAGAATTTGAGGAATGAACTACTGCATGTATATATTCCTGCAGTCTTGGACGTCAAACATCTGTTCAGAATGGAGAACAGCAGATGCCAGATTGATGGTAGAAAACGTCTTTTGAATTGTGACGGGTTAGTCAACTCTTGCGAGTATCCTAACCGTTTGATGTCATGGCATAATTCGTCATCAGTTAGAAATTGTTCATATTCGGTAGAGCCTGGTCCGGGGAGAAGGAGAATCCTTCCAAAACGTTTTAAAGTCAGACGGCTGACGTATTCATCCACTACTCCTCCAAAATAGAATGTGTCGCCGTTTTTTTCCAGTGTAAGCGTACTCCAAAACTGTTATAAGTACACCATTGGGACAGGTGTATTGGCTGGTAGGGAGTAGGCTATATGGTGTCCTCTCAGTATTTCGGGAATTATCTGATATTCAGCAGGCATATCGAAATTAAAGGCATGGTTATTTGGCTTTATTTCAAGGTATTCGAATTAGGGAAAAAGGGTTTCAGAAGGTATGGGTTGGTTAGACGGGGGGTTTGTGATGTTATCAGATCTGACCTAGGGAATGTGTGATTCCTCGTCATATTGATGTCGAGCGTCCGCCATTAACCTGTAAAAAGTCTATTAGAATCCATATTATTCAAGTAATTCAAAAAATTTCAAAGTAAAACAAAATTTAGACTTAAAAAAAAATTAAACAACAAAATAACAAAAGAAATTCTAAAAACAATTTGTAAACAAAAATTTACATTAACACTAAAAAAATTAATACTAATGAAATTCTAAAAAAATAACCCAAAATAAAAATAAAGCAATTAAAAAATGAATTTTAAAAAAAATAAGAAAAAAATTTTAAATTTTTTTTGGTGACCGGATTACATATCCGGTCAACAAAGAAAAAAAGAAAAAAAATCTAAGGAAAAAACTTAATTCGGACAAACTCAACCGAATTAAGGTTGATCGGAGTTTTCTCCGGTGAGAAATCCGGTCAAAACCAAAAAGAAAAAAAAATTACTAAAAAAAATCGGACCCTAATCTAAAACAAACCTAAGGAAAACCGTTTATTATGAACGAACAACTATGTGAGAAACGATTATCTGAAATTAGACTAATTTTAGTTATTTAACCGTTTAGTTCGAGTCACAATCAAAAATGGTATTAGATTCACCATTAACAGTTTTAAACTATCCACAAAGTCCAATAAAGTCCAGATCTCGTCAAGGAATTAATAGAAGTCAATGTATATGAATCAAATAGAAACCTTAATGAAAGAATGGAGATGAAACAGAAATGTAAATCGATGAACTTGAAAGCTTGAGCGATAAACTAGAGATTCGACCGGAGACGATGATGAATAGTAATGGGAGTAAAAAATAGAAAGTAAAAATGAATCGATTATTTATAGTCAAAGTCAAAACCCGTTCAAATTCTAAACCGCTCAAGGGTTTTCCGGATTAGAATAAATCGGTCAAGAGGTGTACGATTTATGGAATAAGAATAAACTAAGTGTTAATCCGGACAATAAATTGCTCAATGCATAGACGATTTAGAAGAACACCGGTCAAGACTTGTCCGGTTTAAGAATAAATCGCTCAAGGTTCAAACGATTAAAAGATAAATCGCTCAATGAAGAATACTTGATCGCTGAAAAGAAAGACTAAATCGCTCAAGAAATGATCGATTTAAGGACTTGAAAGAATAAACGAGTCAAGCGATTTAAGAATCCGGTCGAAGCAAACAAACGATTTACTAATCCGCTCAATCCCTTGTAAAGCATATCTAACCATATCCGGATAAGAGTTTATCATATAGCCTTTTGTCCGGATTAGTTTAAATCAAACAAGTGTCGTCCGGATTTGCAATAAATCGGACAAGTGTTGTCCGGATTAGACTATATCGGCCAAACACTTATATTTCTAAACTCTACATCTTTCAAAAATTAGATAATACTCAAAATATCTGTAAGAAAAATATAGAATGTTAGTTCAATACAGATAAAATTCACTCCCCCTCAAAATATGATCAGATATTCAAAAACAGATAAACTTTCACACTCCCCCTCAAATATAGATTCCCACGATCAAGAAATTTAAAATCAGATAGAAAAATTGAAACACTGACTTGTATTTAAGAAATACAGATATTTGACTAAATGAATTTGAATTAAATACAATTCAATAAATTGAACTTTTCTAATAAAAATTCAAATTTTCAAATTTAACATACCTAACTTAGATACAAGAAAGCTAAAGCATTTTTCATCTAAAGCTTTCGTAAATAAGTCAGCTAATTGAAATTGTGTATTTACAAAATACAGTTCAATGGTTCCTTTTTCTACATAATATTTAATAAAATGATACCGAATATATATATGCTTGGTTTTAGTGTGTTGAAAAGGATTACATGAAATGGCAATAGCACTTTTGGAATAATAGTAAATTGGAATTTTATTAAAATAAAACCCGTAGTCTCTGAGCTGTGTCTGTATCCATAGCACTTGAGAACAGTAGCTTGCAGCAGCAACATATTCTGCTTCGGCAGTGGAAATGGAAACACAGTTCTGTTTCTTTGATGCCCAGCTGACTAGCTTGTCTCCCAAAAACTGTAGATGTCCTGTTGTACTTTTCTTGTCCAACATACAACCTACATAGTCTGCATCTGAAAAAGTTGTCAGTTCAAAACTAGTACCCTTGGGATACCAGAGTCCAAGATTAGTAGTCCCTTTAAGATATCGAAAAATGCGCTTAACGGCACTTAGATGAGACTCTTTTGGATTAGACTGATATCTGGCACAAAAATGTGTTGAAAACATTATATCAGGTCTACAAGACGTCAAATACATCAAAGAACCTGTCATGCCTCGATATGTTTTCTGATCAACAGCTTTTCCAGAAGGATCAGTATGGATTTTCGTTCCATGAGCCATAAGTGTTTTGATAGATGAACAGTTTTCCATATTAAAATTCTTCAGGATATCTAAAATATATTTTGTTTGACAAATAAAGATACCCGAAGATAATTGTTTTACTTGAAGACCTAAAAAGAAGTTCATCTCACCCATCATACTCATTTTAAAACGGGAAACCATCAAGGCAGAAAAGTTTTTACAGTATTTGGGGTTTGTAGATCCAAATATTATGTCGTCTACATAAATTTGTATCAAAATAATATCAGACTTATCCTTTTTAATGAAAATGATTGTGTTAATATTACCTTTCGATAAGCCTGACTTTACCAGAAACTCTGATAAGATGTCATACCAGGCCCTCGGAGCTTCTTTAAGGCCGTAAAGAGCTCGATCAAGAATGTAGACATGATCCGGCTTTTACTGGTCAATAAAACCCTCCGGTTGTGAGATATAGACTTCCTCCTTGAGAAGACCATATAAAAATGCTGTCTTGACGTCCATCTGGTACACCGTGAAGTTCTTGTGTGCCACGTACGCCAAAAACATTCGTATTGCTTCAATCCTTGCAACCGGGGCAAATGTTTCGTCGTAGTCAACGCCTTCTTGTTGATTATATCCTTTAGCGACGAGCCGGGCCTTATTTTTGAACACAACACCATCTTCGTCCTTTTTATTTTTGAATACCCATTCAGTACCGATAATCGTCTTGTTGTTGGGACGTGGTACCAATCTCCAGACTTTGAGTACTTCGAACTGGTTTAGCTCTTCTTGCATTGCTAATATCCAATCCGGATCAGCTAAGGCTTTGGAAACCTTAGTCGGCTGAATAGTACTCAAGAACGTGGAATAAAGACACTCATTAGCCGTCGCAGACTGTGTACGAATAGGTGCTGATGGATCACTAATTACTTGATGTATTGGGTGATTTTGGGTCCACTTCTTGCTATGAGGTAGGGGAATATAGGAGCTTTGATCTGAGTTTTAATCAGTGTAGGTACTTGGGGAGTTTATAGGAACGGGTTCAGGTGAAGGTTCAATATTAGGAACTGGAATAGGTTAAATATCTGGTTGAGGTGGATTATTATCGTCTTGTTCGACCGATCCCTCTTGAACTTCAGAATTTTCACCCTCTTCACACTGAACGGGAGTGTTCGGGTTTTCCATCTCTATTTTTTCATCCACTACTTCCGTTTCCTCTTCTGTGTCAGTTACTGGCACATCGGGAGATGAACTAGATAACTGTTGTTCACTTGAATTTTCCCTGGATAAAATATTAGACAGATTAGATTTATTTTCAAAATATTCTTCATAAAAGTTCTCAAATAAGGAATCTAAATCAGCATTATCAGTATTAGAAGACTCAGGTTGATCAGTTTTCCGCGTAGTTTTAATTATCAGCCCGGGTCCTGAACTGAATTGTTCAGAAGCCACATCAATGACTTCATCAAAGCATATATTCACGCTTTCATTGATGATTTTGGTCCGTTTATTGTAGACCCTATACGCGACAGATGTCTTTGAGTAGCCAACAAAGACTGCTTCATCAACTTTAGCAACGAACTTTCCTCTGTCCTCTTTGTCATTTAGAATGAAGCACCTGCAACCAAAAACTCGGAAGAATTTGATATTAGGTATTCTTTTATTTATTATTTCATATGGCGTTTTACCAAACCTTTTATTTACAAGAGAGCGGTTATGGGTAAAACAAGCAGTCGCTACTGCTTTAGCCCATAAAAATAATGGAAGACTGGAACATGTAAGCAATGTCTGCGCCGCTTCCACCAACATTATATTCTTTCGCTCAACGACACCATTTTGTTGCGGATTCCGGGTTGCCAAAAACGTATGTGAAATACCGATGGATTCGAGGAATGAACCGAGTGTGTTGTTCTTGAATTCAGTTTCGTTGTCAGTTCTGATTTTCTGAACTTGAAGTTGCAGATTATTTTGAACTGTCT
Organism: Cynara cardunculus var. scolymus; assembly: GCF_001531365.2. Classification (NCBI taxonomy): domain Eukaryota; kingdom Viridiplantae; phylum Streptophyta; class Magnoliopsida; order Asterales; family Asteraceae; genus Cynara; species Cynara cardunculus. The sequence goes on from NW_020200617.1 coordinate 27,468, forward strand.
TCAGGAATGAAATAATCGTCTCGGCCGCTTCATCCTTTGACCGCAGAAAATGAACCTAGGTATATCTGGAATAGTCATCGACTATGACCAGCACATACTTTTTACCGTTGATGCTTTGGACTCGCATAGGACCACAAAGATCCATATGGAGTAAGTGTAAAGGACGTTCCGTATTGAACTCTGTCTTCAGCTTGTGTGAAGCTTTCTTCAGTTTGCTAATCTCGCATGCACCGCATACATGGTCTTTAGGAAACTTCAGTTCTGGGATGCCTTTGACCAAGTTGTTACAAACCAACTTGTTGAGATACTTGAAGTTCAAGTGTGAAAGTCGCCGATGCCATAGCAAATTCTGCTTTAAGGATGCCTTGGATATCAAGCAGACGTCAGTACCCACTTGTGTATTGGATAGGTCAATTGCGTAGAGATTTGGTCTTCTGATTCCAGCTAAAAGCTCCTTACCATCAGTAGTTCGGATGCTGCATTGCTTAGCTTTAAAACAGACTTCTAGATTTTTATCACATAATTGACCTATGCTAAACAAATTATGTCCAAGTCCTTCGACAAACAACACTTTCTTAATAGTTAAATTCCCAGAAATTACATCACCGTATCCAAGGATAGGTGCGTATTGATTATTTCCAAACCTTACCGTACCTCCAAAAGATTCAACATAGTTAGCTAAGAGTTCTTTTCTACCAGTCATGTGCTTAGAACATCCGAAGTCTAAGAACCACACATACCGGTTAACCTGCAAAAGTGAATCAATTGGGTTTTGGTACCCATTTTAGTTTTGGACCTTTTAGCTCAGTTTTCGTTGGTGGTATACTATAGGTACCAAACCAACGGTCTTTAAAATGCAATTTCTTAGATAAAGCAGAAACCGCAGAATGCATGAAATGATAAGGTTTAAACGAAATAAAAGACTTAAGTAATTCATTCACTCTACATGGAGAACAATTATTTTTATTATCTCTTATATCAAACAATTCATCAACTGAATATCTTATTACAGAATTATTCAATATCGAATCATTTAATACAGATTTAGTAAATTTATTCTTCTTCTATTGAGTTGATGATTTGTCTTTTTCGTTTACTCTCCAAATAGTCTTAAACTTCAACGCCTTATCTGAAATAGGAAAAAAGAAAATTATCAGATTTAATTGAATGTCGAACTTTTTGCTTATTTTTCTTTGTAAGCTTCTTTTGTTTCCTTGAATTTTTTTTAGTTTTATTCTTTTTATAATACACATCCTCGGAAACAGGTTTTTGATTAAAATTCTTTTCAAAATCTAAAGCTAAATCGGTATCTTCAGTCATATTATTTTTAACTATAAAATCTTCATGACTGGGTAAATTGTTTGAAAAATCAAAACGATCAATCTCATTATCTAAACAAACATCTGAATTTAAGATATTTGAAAAATTAATTTCTTCATTAAAATTATTAACTTCTTCTGAATCGGATGCTTCACTCAAAGATTTTTCGCATGAAAAATATTCAGACTCAACATGTTCCGTTTTTATTTTAGAATTTTGTAAATCTTCAATTTTATTTAAAAATTCTTGTTTCTGTTTATTAAATGAAAGTCTTTCTTCAGTTAAAATCTTTTCCAACTGAACCACTTGTTTTTCTAAAATTAGAGTAGAAGTGTAAAGCTTTGGTTCAGCTGGTTTTGATTCAAGCTCTGCCTTTGAATAACTGTGAAAATAATCTGTTGAAAGTGCAGAGTCTTGATTACTATAACTTTCATTTAGATTTGTATAATCAAACGGAACTTGCATTTTATCTTTTCTTTGACGATTGTAATCTTCTCGTTGTTCGACCTCATCAGAAGATTTTGTAAATTTTACCGAAAACTCGGGCCACAATCAAGATATTCAAATTTGTACAAGGTCGGGGCATAATATAAAGCTTTTCTTAAAAAAATAGGATTTTCATACCCCAACCCTTTCCGAGGGTTAAAGAATCTCGCTTTAAATGGTTTGTTTAGGAAAATGATTTGATCAGTTTGTCCACGTTTATATAAAACTTCCTCTTTAGACTTCAGTTATTCATTTAATTGAATTATTTGAAGTTCAAGCTTACTTATTTTAACTATTTGTTCTTCATTAACTAATTCTAATGATTTATAATTTTCCTGTAAAACAGATAATTTGGCTTTTAAGATATTGGATTTTTCATCAAATAATTTGGACTCAGATAACAAAGATTTAGCCCAATCCAAGTTTCCAGCATTTTCATTAAACAATTTGATGTATTTTTCTTTTTGCGTTTTTTACTCTTTTTCAAAATTGTTTGAACGCATTTTTTCTGATTTTAATTCTTGCTGGAAAAATTGGAGTTTGAGTATCATCTTATGCATCTGTTAATGCATGATTGCTCCAATACCTCTTCATTCATTTCATCATTCTGTTCTTCTTGTTCATCTGAAGAACAGTTATCTGATTTAGCCATCAAGCACACGTGCGCAACAGCTTCAGTTTCTTCCTCTTCATCAGTCAGATTTAGCCAGTGATCATCCTCTTCCATAAGCGCTTTCCCGGCATCTCTTTGTTTAGAGAGAAGAAATTTATTCTTGTAGTAGTCTGTATTTCTAGTTACCGTCTTCCTACAATTTACAGCAAAGTGACCTAGCTTGCCACAGTTATAACATTTAGTGTTCTCGTCAGCTATGTCTTTGCCAAACTGTAACAACTCTCATATTCCAAATACATATAATTCACATCATCATACTCATAATACTAAAATAGTATTATTACAAAACATGGACTATCAAATTGTATCTTTAATACATATATCATAATCTAAACTTTCCCCTTGCATTTATCTTGCAAAGTACGCTGACCTGCAAAACAGGTTAATCCAACATTTGAGCGTTAGACCAAAAGGTCTAGTGAGTGTATAATCTCATATAACAATATATATTCCAAACAATCAGTTTTAGAATCAAACCTGTTCCAAAACATATCATATTTATGTTTTTCGCGGTTACACCGCCATTACATTCTCTTATCTTTTTCTCACTTGCGGTTACACCGCCATTATATCACTCTCGCGGTTACACCGCCATCTCACTCGCAGTTACACTNACTCGCAGTTACACTGTCATAATATCACTCTCGCGGTTACACCGTCATCTCACTCGCAGTTACACTGCCATAATATTACTCTCACGGTTACACCACCATCTCACTCGCAGCTACACTGCCATAATATCACTCTCACGGTTACACCGCCATCTCACTCGCAGTTGCACTGCCATAATATCACTCTCACGGTTACACCGCCATTTCACTCGCAGTTACACTGCCATTTCATTTCAATAACATTTCAAAAGCCATCTCTTTTTATCCGGACTTAAAGTCTGGTCAAACCTGTCCGGGTTACAAATCCGATCAAACACTTTGAAAATATATTAACATCCTTGTCCGGTTTAGAAATCCGGACAACACATCACTTTCTTTGTCATCCGGTTTAGATTTAAACCGGACACAATYCGGTCATATAACACTTGAAATCAATTCAACACCTTATGTCCGGTTTACAAGTCCGGACAACACCTCATTTACCATACTAACCGGTTTAAATTAAATCGGACGATACATAATTCAACCTTTGACCGGTTTAACACWTAGAAATATATTCCAATCTCTATCMGGACAATAATCCTGTCAACATTATTCTACATTTGACCGGTTTAAACAATCCGGTCAATACACCGCACAACCCTTGACCGGTTTAAAGTAAACCGATCACCTCTTRAGCGGTTTAAACAATACCTCTTGTCCGGTTTAGACGATATYCGTTCAAAGCATAAGCGGTTTACTTATCCGGATATCAATYCGGACAACACATCAACAGTTTAAACAATAATTCTCATAAAATGSAACAAAAYTCATATAACCAGTTCCAAATGCCTATCAAACTGTATAAAAACAATTCATATCCAAAGCTCTTTAATACACTCACCTTTTAGAAATTGAGAATCAAAGCTTTTGAAACCTTTTCTTCTTCTTCCTGTGCAGTTTCCTCAAATTCTCAGTGTAAAGCTTTCCAAAAAAAAAGTATGAGCATCTCTCTTCTAAAACAAATTTTATATATATACTTACTCAATAAAATGGGCGGTTCACTAACCGCCCTTCTCTTTTCATTATAAAAGAAATACCCACACATAAACAATTCATACCCATACATATATATATATATAAATATATATATATATATCTGAAATAATAACCAGACTATTACAATATTCCCTCCTTAAAAGAATTCCATCCCGGAATTTCATTTAAGCAAAAAGGTAGGGATATTTCATCCGTATTTCCAATTCTGGTTCCCAGGTGGCATCTGATCCTTTATGATAACGCCACTGAACCTTTACTAACCCAATCTCCTTGTTTCGTAACTTCTTCACCTTATAATCAGTAATTTGTTCAGGGGTTTCTTCAAAACATAGCTTTTCATCTACCTTAATCTCAGGTAATGGTACTGCCACATCTGGAGTTATTAGATACTTCCTCAAATTTGACACATGAAACGTGTCATGAATTCCGCTTAATTCTAAACGAAGTTCTAACTTATAAGCCATTTCCCTAACTCTTCTAATAATAGGAAATGGTCCAACATATCTTGGACTTAACTTCCCTCTCTTTCCAAAACGTATTATTCCTTTCCAAGGTGATACTTTTAACATTACCTTATCACCTATTTGGAACTCAATCGGCTTTCGACGTTTATCTGCATAACTTCTTTGTCTATCTTGCGCCGCTTTCATTCGTTCTCGTATTACCCCAATTTTATCTGCAGTTTGCTGAACTAACTCAGGCCCAGCTAACTGCTTTTCACCTATTTCGTTCCAACACAAAGGAGTTCTACATTTTCGTCCATATAAAACCTCAAAAGGTGCTGCCTGAATACTCGAATGATAGCTATTGTTGTATGCAAATTCAACCAAGGCCAAATGACTATCACACGACCCTCCGAAATCAATAACACAAGATCTCAACATATCTTCTAATGTTTGGATAGTGCGTTCACTCTGTCCGTCAGTTTGAGGATGATAAGCTGTACT
>NW_020200617.1:32789-33939 GCF_001531365.2 Cynara cardunculus var. scolymus
GATACATTTTATTTGTACCTGGATGTATCGCAAAATGTGACTGATGAGCTTCATTCAAGATACGCTTTCTGAGATCACCATAACATGGTACCCAAATTCTGTTCTGGAATTTCCAAAATTTTGTATCATCTCTTACCAAATCAGATATTAATCCACCCAATCTTTCACGTTTGATCTTATTCTCTTTCATTGCCTCATTTTGAAATTCTTGTAACTCTTCCTGAATACTAGGTAATAACTCAATTCGTAAAGCTGTAGTTTTGATCGTTCCACTTTTCTTTTGTCGGCTTAACGCATCTGCCACTACATTTGCTTTTCCTGGATGATACAAAATCTCACAATCATAATCASTCACCAATTCCAACCATCTTCTCTGACGCATATTCAGATCTTTCTGATGAAATAAATGTTGCAAGCTTTTATGATCTGTGAAGATTTGGCATTTCGTTCCATACAAATAATGTCTCCACATCTTCAAAGCAAACACTACTGCCGCTAACTCCATAGCATGAGTAGGATACTGTCTTTCATGATCTTTTAATTGTCTGGAAGCATAAGCTATTACMTTTCCACGTTGCATCAGTACACAACCCAAACCGAACTTTGACGCATCACAATATACCACAAAATCTTCCGCTCCATCTGGCAAAGATAGAATTGGTGCACTACACAATTTATCTTTTAACTTCTGAAAGGCCCTAGCTTGTGCTTCATCCCACTCATATTTCACATTCTTTTTAGTCAACTTCGTTAATGGAGTAGCAATACAAGAAAAATCTTGTATAAACTTACGATAATACCCAGCYAATCCCAGAAAACTTCTGACTTCAGTTGGAGTCTTTGGAATTTCCCATTTCTCAATAGCTTCAATATTGATTGGATCCACTTTAATCCCTTTTTCTGAGATAACATGCCCCAGAAATTGAACTTCTCGCAGCCAAAATTCACACTTTGACATTTTAGCATACAATTTCTCTTGTTTCAATAATTCTAGAATTAGTCTCAAATGATGTGCATGTTCTTCTTCTGATCGGGAATATATCAGAATATCATCAATAAAAACAATCACAAATTTATCCAGATAAAGACTACACACCCTATTCATCATATCCATAAATGCTGCAGGCGCATTTGTGAGTCCAAATGGCAT
>NW_020200617.1:34573-36564 GCF_001531365.2 Cynara cardunculus var. scolymus
AACAAATGATGGTGACACAAAAGAACAATTTGCACCCGAATCAAATAAWACTTTGGCACATACTGAATTAACAAGGAATGTACCTGTTACCACTTTAGGGTGCTCTTCTGCCTCGCCTCTTGTCATTTGAAAGGCTCTCCCTTTTGCATTAGATTCTATCTGCTTTGTTCCTCCCCGTCCACTTGGATTAATACGATTATCCACTTGGCCATGACCTGTTGGCATATACCCAAATCCTCGATCCCCAGAATATCCAGATCCCCTACCTCTAGCAAAACCAAACCCTCGATTCTTTGCTTGCGGACAATCAGTACTTATATGTTGGGGTGAATTACAAATAAAACATCTCCGCGTCATCCGACAGTCTCGAGCTATATGTCCAGGTTCCTGACATTTAAAGCATACTCGAGATTCTGTATTGCAATTTCCCTGATGTATTTTATGACATCAGGTACACGTCTTATCATTGAACCTTGAGAGTGGTCGGTTCGYATTTTCCATAAACCTTGGTCTACGGAAATCAGTGACAGTAACTTCCCCTTTTCTTTTCTCTCCAACYCTTTCTTGCGGTTGTCGGTTAATATCTTGTTCCAGTATTTCAACAGCATCAACTGCCGCCTGAAATGTTGTCGGATTCCTGGATATCACATACTTTCKAAGATTTGCCTCCAATCCCCAGATATATTTTCTTACTTTACTGTTTTCAGATATAATATAGGCTTCAGCAAACCTAGATTGTTCCATGAAAACTTCAGTATACTGGCGAACTGACATATTTCCTTGTTCAAGACGAAAGAAAATCATCTTCCAACTTTCGAACTGCAGCTTCAGGACAATAATGCATCTTAAACTTTAGCACAAATTCTTCCCAAACCATAGTTTTCAGAATATTCGGGTCTGAACTAGACAAAACTTCCCACCAGTACAAAGCACTTGATCTCAAACGAGATACAGCAAACATAACTTTATCTTCTTCTGCACTTTTACTGATTTGCAAACTCAACTCGATTTCCTTAAGCCAACACATAGCTTTAATAGGATCACGTTCACCAGAAAATTTAGGAGGTTTACAYGCAAGAAACATCTTGATATCTCCTCCCTTTTGTTCTGAGGACGCAGTAATAGGTACAGATGTACCAGTTACTGGTGTACTAGCTCCAACTTCCTCTTGCTCATAATTTCTTTCCATATTTGAATTAGTTTGGTTTGTATATTTAAACAAATTTACCAAACTCTCCTGAAATTTTCCCAGCTCAGTTGCCAACATATCCTGAGTAATATATTCAGGGTTGGAAACATTATGTCCACCCCTCGCTCTTCCTCGACCTCGACCAGACATTGAACTTTCTTGGGCCGAAAATTCCTGTTCCCCACGAACTTCTTGTCTAGTAGCTCGCCCTCTTCCTCGTCCTCTACTATGACTTCGTGTTTCTATTATATTTTCTGAATTCCCTTCTTGCATAACATTCCTTCTTCCCCGACCTCTTCCATAGCCAGCAGAGGTTCTTTCCGATGGATTGAGATTATCTGCCATTTCTCAATATGTAACCTTTTCTGTCACATTTAAACACACATGATTATTCTCATAATCAYAACATAATAACAAATTTATCCTCATGTCTACTCATAACTCAGATTATATCAATCATATATAATCTACCTTTCTCATAATAGTTTCAGCTATAACATATTCTCATGTTCATAGACCCAGTGAAACCTATTATCTTAACTTTCCACACCTCTAGTTTAAGTCTAAGTATTTCGCAAATACCCAGATCCCTTAAACTAAGGCTCTGATACCAACTGTAACAACTCTCATATTCCAAATACATATAAGTCACATCATCATACTCATAATACTAAAATAGTATTATTACAAAACATGGACTATCAAAATGTATCTTTAATACATATATCATAATCTAAACTTTCCCCTTGCATTTATCTTGCAAAGTACGCTGACCTGCAAAACAGGTTAATCCAACATTTGA